>NW_026599599.1:2087500-2090000 GCF_023634155.1 Falco peregrinus | reverse complement strand
GGGTTAGGTACATGCCATGCACAGCTGAGGTTTAGAGTTCCGTTTAGTGTTAGGTCTCTTAGGGTTACGGTTAGGGTTACGGTTAGGGTTAGGGTTAGGGTTAGGCACATGCCATGCACAGCTGAGGTTTAGTGTTCCGTTTAGGGTTAGGCCTCTTAGGGTCAGGATTAGGGTTAGGGTTAGGGTTAGGGTTAGGGTTAGGGTTAGGGTTAGGGTTAGGGTTACGTACATGCCATGCACAGCTGAGGTTTTGAGTTCCGTTTAGGGTTAGGTCTCTTAGGGTTAGGGTTAGGGTTAGGGTTAGGGTTAGGGTTAGGGTTAGGGTTAGGGTTAGGGTTAGGGTTACCTACATGCCATGCACAGCTGAGGTTTAGAGCTCCGTTTAGGGTTAGGCCTCTTAAGGTCAGGGTTAGGGTTAGGGTTATAGTTAGGGTTAGGGTTAGGGTTAGGGTTAGGGTTAGGGTTAGGGTTAGGGTTACTTACATGCCATGCACAGCTGAGGTTTAGTTTGCATTTAGGGTTAGGCCTCTTAGGGTCAGGATTAGGGCTAGGTTTAGGGTTAGGGTAAGGGTTAGGTTTAGGGTTAGGGTTAGGGTTAGGGTTATGTACATGCCATGCACAGCTGAGGTTTAGAGTTCCATTTAGGGATAGGCCTCTTAGGGTCAGGATTAGGGTTAGGGTTAGGGTTAGGGTTAGGGTTAGGGTTACGGTTAGGGTTACGGTTAGGGTTAGGCTTACGGTTACCTACATGCCATGCACAGCTGAGGTTTAGAGCTCCGTTTAGTGTTAGGCCTCTTAGGGTTAGGGTTAGGGTTAGGGTTAGGGTTAGGGTTAGGTACATGCCATGCACAGCTGAGGTTTAGAGTTCCGTTTAGGGTTAGGTCTCTTAGGGTCAGGGTTAGGGTTAGGGTTAGGGTTAGGGTTAGGGTTAGGTACATGCCATGCACAGCTGAGGTTTTGAGTTCCGTTTAGGGTTAGGCCTCTTAAGGTCAGGATTAGGGTTAGGGTTAGGGTTAGGGCTAGGGTTAGGGTTAGGGTTAGGTACATGCCATGCACAACTGAAGTTTTGAGTTCCGTTTAGGGTTAGGCCTCTTAGGGTCAGTCTTAGGGTTAGGGTTAGGGTTAGGGTTAGGGTTAAGGTTACGCTTAGGGTTAGGTTTAGGGTTAGGGTTACGTACATGCCATGCACAGCTGAGGTTTAGAGTTGCATTTAGGGTTAGGCCTCTTAGGGTCAGGATTAGGGTTAGGGTTAGGGTTACCTACATGCCATGCCCAGCTGAGGTTTAAAGTTCCTTTTAGGGATAGGCCTCATAGGGTTAGGGTTAGGGTTAGGGTTAGGGTTAGGGTTAGGGTTAGGGTTAACTACATGCCATGCACAGCTGAGGTTTAGAGTTCCGTTTAGGGATAGGCCTCTTAGGGTCAGGATTAGGGTTAGGTTTAAGGTTAGGGTTAGGGTTAGGGTTAGGGTTATGTACATGCCATGCACAGCTGAGGTTTAGAGTTCCGTTTAGGGATGGGCCTCTTAGGGTCAGGATTAGGGTTAGGGTTAGGGTTAGGGTTAGGGTTAGGGTTAGGGTTAGGGTTAGGGTTAGGGTTAGGGTTAGGGTTAGGGTTAGGGTTAGGGTTAGGGTTAGGGTTACTTACATCCCATGCACAGCTGAGGTTTAGAGTTGCGTTTAGGGTTAGGCCTCTTAGGGTCAGGATTAAAGTTAGGTTTAGGGTTAGGGTTAGGGTTAGAGTTAGGGTTAGGGTTAGGTTTATGTACATGCCATGCACAGCTGAGGTTTAGAGTTCCGTTTAGGGATAGGCCTCTTAGGGTCAGGATTAGGGTTAGGGTTAGGGTTAGGGTTAGGGTTAGGGTTAGGGTTAGGGTTGCGGTTACGGTTAGGGTTAGGGTTAGGGTTACCTACATGCCATGCACAGCTGAGGTTTAGAGCTCCGTTTAGGGTTAGGCCTCTTAGGGTTAGGGTTAGGGTTAGGGTTAGGGTTAGGGCTACGGTTAGGTTTAGGTACATGCCATGCACAGCTGAGGTTTAGAGTTCCGTTTAGGGTTAGGTCTTTTAGGGTTAGGGTTAGGGTTAGGGTTAGGGTTAGGGTTAGGTACATGCCATGCACAGCTAAGGTTTAGAGTACCGTTTAGTGTTAGGTCTCTTAGGGTCAGGATTAGGGTTAGGGTTAGGGTTAGGGTTAGGGTTAGTGTTACGTACATGCCATGCACAGCTGAGGTTTAGAGCTCCGTTTAGGGTTAGGCCTCTTAGGGTTAGGGTTAGGGTTAGGGTTAGGGTTAGGGTTAGGGTTAGGGTTAGGGTTAGGGTTAGGGTTAGGGTTAGGTACATGCCATGCACAGCTGAGGTTTACAGTTCCGTTTAGGGTTAGGTCTTTTAGGGTTAGGGTTAGGGTTAGGGTTAGGGTTAGGGTTAGGGTTAGGGATAGGGTTAGGTACATGCCATGCACAACTGAGGTTTAGAGTTCCGTTTAGTGTTAGGTCTCTTAGGCTTAC
>NW_026599599.1:2080000-2082500 GCF_023634155.1 Falco peregrinus | reverse complement strand
GCTGAGGTTTAGAGTTCCGTTTAGGGATAGGCCTCTTAGGGTCAGGATTAGGGTTAGGTTTAAGGTTAGGGTTAGGGTTAGGGTTAGGGTTATGTACATGCCATGCACAGCTGAGGTTTAGAGTTCCGTTTAGGGATGGGCCTCTTAGGGTCAGGATTAGGGTTAGGGTTAGGGTTAGGGTTAGGGTTAGGGTTAGGGTTAGGGTTAGGGTTAGGGTTAGGGTTAGGGTTAGGGTTAGGGTTAGGGTTAGGGTTAGGGTTACTTACATCCCATGCACAGCTGAGGTTTAGAGTTGCGTTTAGGGTTAGGCCTCTTAGGGTCAGGATTAAAGTTAGGTTTAGGGTTAGGGTTAGGGTTAGAGTTAGGGTTAGGGTTAGGTTTATGTACATGCCATGCACAGCTGAGGTTTAGAGTTCCGTTTAGGGATAGGCCTCTTAGGGTCAGGATTAGGGTTAGGGTTAGGGTTAGGGTTAGGGTTAGGGTTAGGGTTAGGGTTGCGGTTACGGTTAGGGTTAGGGTTAGGGTTACCTACATGCCATGCACAGCTGAGGTTTAGAGCTCCGTTTAGGGTTAGGCCTCTTAGGGTTAGGGTTAGGGTTAGGGTTAGGGTTAGGGCTACGGTTAGGTTTAGGTACATGCCATGCACAGCTGAGGTTTAGAGTTCCGTTTAGGGTTAGGTCTTTTAGGGTTAGGGTTAGGGTTAGGGTTAGGGTTAGGGTTAGGTACATGCCATGCACAGCTAAGGTTTAGAGTACCGTTTAGTGTTAGGTCTCTTAGGGTCAGGATTAGGGTTAGGGTTAGGGTTAGGGTTAGGGTTAGTGTTACGTACATGCCATGCACAGCTGAGGTTTAGAGCTCCGTTTAGGGTTAGGCCTCTTAGGGTTAGGGTTAGGGTTAGGGTTAGGGTTAGGGTTAGGGTTAGGGTTAGGGTTAGGGTTAGGGTTAGGGTTAGGTACATGCCATGCACAGCTGAGGTTTACAGTTCCGTTTAGGGTTAGGTCTTTTAGGGTTAGGGTTAGGGTTAGGGTTAGGGTTAGGGTTAGGGTTAGGGATAGGGTTAGGTACATGCCATGCACAACTGAGGTTTAGAGTTCCGTTTAGTGTTAGGTCTCTTAGGCTTACAGTTAGTGTTAGGGTTAGGGTTAGGGTTAGGGTTAGGGTTAGGCTTAGGCTTAGGCTTAGGCTTAGGGTTAGGTACATGCCATGCACAGCTGAGGTTTTGAGTTCCGTTCAGGGTTAAGTCTATTAGGGTTAGGGTTAGGGTTAGGGTTAGGGTTAGGGTTAGGGTTAGGGTTAGGGTTACCTACATGCCATGCACAGCTGAGGTTTAGAGTTCCATTTAGGGTTAGGTCTCTTAGGGTTACGGTTAGGGTTTGGGTTAGGGTTAGGTTTAGGGTTAGGGTTAGGGTTAGGGTTAGGGTTACCTACATGCCATGCACAGCTGAGGTTTAGAGTTCCGTTTAGGGTTAGGTCTTTTAGGGTTAGGGTTAGGGTTAGGGTTAGGGTTAGGGTTAGGGTTAGGGTTAGGGTTAGGGATAGGGTTAGGTACATGCCATGCACAACTGAGGTTTAGAGTTCCGTTTAGTGTTAGGTCTCTTAGGGTTACGGTTAGGGTTAGGGTTAGGGTTAGGGTTAGGGTTAGGGTTAGGGTTAGGGTTAGGGTTAGGGTTAGGGTTAGGGTTAGGTACGTGCCATGCACAGCTGAGGTTTAGAGTTCCGTTTAGGGTTAGGCCTCTTAGGATCAGGATTAGGGTTAGGTTTAGGGTTAGGGTTAGGGTTAGGGTTAGGGTTATGTACATGCCATGCACAGCTGAGGTTTAGAGTTCCGTTTAGGGATAGGCCTCTTAGGGTCAGGATTAGGGTTAGGGTTAGGGTTAGGGTTAGGGTTAGGGTTAGGGTTAGGGTTAGGGTTAGGGTTACGGTTAGGGTTAGGGTTAGGGTTAGGGTTAGGGTTAGGGTTACCTACATGCCATGCACAGCTGAGGTTTAGAGCTCCGTTTAGGGTTAGGCCTCTTAGGGTTAGGGTTAGGGTTAGGGTTAGGGTTAGGGTTAGGGTTAGGGTTAGGGTTAGGGTTAGGGTTAGGGTTAGGTACATGCCATGCACAGCTGAGGTTTAGAGTTCCGTTTAGGGTTAGGTCTCTTAGGGTTAGGTTTAGGGTTAGGGTTAGGGTTAGGGTTAGAGTTAGAGTTAGGTACATGCCATGCACAGCTGAGGTTAGGGTTAGGGTTAGGGTTAGGGTTAGGGTTAGGGTTAGGGTTAGGGTTAGGGTTAGGGTTAGGGTTAGGGTTAGGGTTACTTACATGCCATGCACAGCTGAGGTTTAGAGTTGCGTTTAGGGTTAGGCCTCTTAGGGTCAGGATTAAAGTTAGGTTTAGGGTTAGGGTTAGGGTTAGAGTTAGGGTTAGGGTTAGGTTTATGTACATGCCATGCACAGCTGAGGTTTAGAGTTCCATTTAGGGTTAGGCATCTTAGGGTCAGGATTAGGGTTAGGGTTAGGGT
>NW_026599599.1:2075000-2077500 GCF_023634155.1 Falco peregrinus | reverse complement strand
TAAGGTTAGGTTTAGGGTTAGGGTTAGGGTTATGCACATGCCATGCACAGCTGAGGTTTAGAGTTGCATTTAGGGTTAGGCCTCTTAGGGTCAGGATTAGGGTTAGGGTTAGGGTTACCTACATGCCATGCACAGCTGAGGTTTTGAGTTCTGTTTAGGGTTAGGTCTCTTAGGGTTAGGGTTAGTGTTAGGGTTAGGGTTAGGGTTAGGGTTAGGGTTACCTACATGCCATGCACAGCTGAGGTTTAGAGTTCCGTTTAGGGTTAGGCATCTTGGGGTCAGGATTAGGGTTAGGTTTAGGGTTAGGGTTAGGGTTAGGGTTAGGGTCAGGATTAGGGTTAGGGTTAGGGTTAGGGTTAGGGTTAGGGTTAGGGTTACGGTTTCGGTTAGGCTTACGGTTACCTACATGCCATGCACAGCTGAGGTTTTGAGCTCCGTTTAGGGTTAGGCCTCTTAGGGTTAGGGTTAGGGTTAGGGTTAGGGTTAGGGTTAGGGTTAGGGTTAGGGTTAGGGTTAGGGTTAGGGTTAGGGTTAGGGTTAGGGTTAGGGTTAGGGACATGCCATGCACAGCTGAGGTTAAGAGTTCCGTTTAGGGTTAGGACTTTTAGGGTTAGGGTTAGGGTTAGGGTTAGGCTTACGGTTACCTACATGCCATGCACAGCTGAGGTTTAGAGCTCCGTTTAGGGTTAGGCCTCTTAGGGTTAGGGTTAGGGTTAGGGTTAGGGTTAGGGTTAGGGTTAGGGACATGCCATGCACAGCTGAGGTTTAGAGTTCCGTTTAGGGTTAGGTCTTTTAGGGTTAGGGTTAGGGTTAGGGTTAGGGTTAGGGTTAGGGTTAGGTACATGCCATGCACAGCTGAGGTTTAGAGTTCCGTTTAGTGTTAGGTCTCTTAGGGTTACGGTTAGGGTTAGGGTTAGGGTTAGGGTTAGGGTTATGCACATGCCATGCACAGCTGAGGTTTTGAGTTCCGTTTAGGGTTAGGCCTCTTAAGGTCAGGATTAGGTTTAGGGTTAGGGTTAGGGTTAGGGTTAGGGTTAGGGTTAGGTACATGCCATGCACAACTGAAGTTTTGAGTTCCGTTTAGGGTTAGGCCTCTTAGGGTCAGTCTTAGGGTTAGGGTTAGGGTTAGGGTTAGGGTTAAGGTTACGGTTAAGGTTAGGTTTAGGGTTAGGGTTAGGGTTATGCACATGCCATGCACAGCTGAGGTTTAGAGTTGCATTTAGGGTTAGGCCTCTTAGGGTCAGGATTAGGGTTAGGGTTAGGGTTACCTACATGCCATGCACAGCTGAGGTTTAGAGTTCCTTTTAGGGATAGCCCTCATAGGGTTAGGGTTAGGGTTAGGGTTAGGGTTAGGGTTAGGGTTACCTACATGCCATGCACAGCTGAGGTTTAGAGTTCCGTTTAGGGTTAGGCCTCTTAGGGTCAGGATTAGTGTTAGGTTTAAGGTTAGGGTTAGGGTTAGGGTTAGGGTTATGTACATGCCATGCACAGTTGAGGTTTAGAGTTCCGTTTAGGGATGGGCCTCTTAGGGTCAGGATTAGGGTTAGGGTTAGGATTAGGGTTAGGGTTAGGGTTAGGTTTAGGGTTAGGGTTACGGTTACGGTTACGGTTACGGTTACGGTTACGGTTACGGTTAGGGTTAGGGTTACCTACATGCCATGCACAGCTGAGGTTTAGAGCTCCGTTTAGGGTTAGGCCTCTTAGGGTTAGGGTTAGGGTTAGGGTTAGGGTTAGGGTTAGGGTTAGGGTTAGGGACATGCCATGCACAGCTGAGGTTTAGAGTTCCGTTTAGGGTTAGGTCTTTTAGGGTTAGGGTTAGGGTTAGGGTTAGGGTTAGGGTTAGGGTTAGGGTTAGGTACATGCCATGCACAGCTGAGGTTTAGAGTTCCGTTTAGTGTTAGGTCTCTTAGGGTTACGGTTAGGGTTACGGTTAGGGTTAGGGTTAGGGTTATGCACATGCCATGCACAGCTGAAGTTTTGAGTTCCGTTTAGGGTTAGGCCTCTTAGGGTCAGTCTTAGGGTTAGGGTTAGGGTTAGGGTTAGGGTTAAGGTTACGGTTAAGGTTAGGTTTAGGGTTAGGGTTAGGGTTATGCACATGCCATGCACAGCTGAGGTTTAGAGTTGCATTTAGGGTTAGGCCTCTTAGGGTCAGGATTAGGGTTAGGGTTAGGGTTACCTACATGCCATGCACAGCTGAGGTTTAGAGTTCCTTTTAGGGATAGCCCTCATAGGGTTAGGGTTAGGGTTAGGGTTAGGGTTAGGGTTAGGGTTAGGGTTACCTACATGCCATGCACAGCTGAGGTTTAGAGTTCCGTTTAGGGTTAGGCCTCTTAGGGTCAGGATTAGTGTTAGGTTTAAGGTTAGGGTAAGGTTTAGGGTTAGGGTTATGTACATGCCATGCACAGTTGAGGTTTAGAGTTCCGTTTAGGGATGGGCCTCTTAGGGTCAGGATTAGGGTTAGGGTTAGGATTAGGGTTAGGGTTAGGGTTAGGGTTAGGGT
>NW_026599599.1:2042500-2047500 GCF_023634155.1 Falco peregrinus | reverse complement strand
TAGGGTTAGGGTTAGGGTTAGGGTTAGGGTTAGGGTTAGGGTTAGGGTTAGGGTTATGTACATGCCATGCACAGCTGAGGTTTAGAGTTCCGTTTAGGGATAGGCCTCTTAGGGTCAGGATTAGGGTTAGGGATAGGGTTAGGGTTAGGGTTAAGGTTAGGTACATGCCATGCACAGCTGAGGTTTTGAGTTCCGTGTAGGGTTAGGTCTCTTAGGGTTAGGGTTAGGGTTAGGGTTAGGGTTAGGGTTAGGGTTAGGGTTAGGGTTACGGTTAGGGTTATGTACATGCCATGCACAGCTGAAGGTTAGGGTTAGGGTTAGGGTTAGGGTTAGGGTTAGGGTTAGGGTTAGGGTTAGGGTTAGGGTTAGGGTTATGCACATGAAATGCACAACTGAGGTTTAGAGTTCCGTTTAGGGTTAGGCCTCTTAGGGTCAGGATTAGGGTTAGGGTTAGGGTTAGGGTTAGGGTTAGGGTTAGGGTTAGGGTTAGGGTTAGTGTTAGGTACATGCCATGCACAGCTGAAGGTTTTGAGTTCCGTTTAGGGTTAGGTCTCTTAGGGTTAGGGTTAGGGTTAGGGTTAGGGTTAGGGTTAGGGTTAGGGTTACCTACATGCCGAGCACAGCTGAGGTTTAGAGTTCCATTTAGGGTTAGGCCTCTTAGGGTTAGGGTTAGGGTTAGGGTTAGGGTTAGGGTTAGGGTTAGGGTTAGGGTTAAGGTTAGGGTTAGGGTTAGGGTTAGGTTTAGGGTTAGGTACATGCCATGCACAGCTGAGGTTTTGAGTTCCGTTTAGGGTTAGGTCTCCTAGGGTTAGCGTTAGGGTTAGGGTTAGGGTAAGGGTTAGGGTTATGTACCTGCCATGCACAGCTGAGGTTCAGAGTTCCGTTTAGGGTTAGGCCTCTTAGGGTCAGGATTAGGGTTAGGGTTAGGGTTAGGGTTAGGGTTAGGGTTAGGGTTAGGGTTAGGGTTAGGGTTAGGGTTAGGATTACGGTTAGGTACATGCCATGCACAGCTGAGGTTTTGAGTTCCGTTTAGGGTTAGGTCTCCTAGGGTTAGGGTTAGGGTTAGGGTTAGGGTTAGGGTTAGGGTTAGGGTTAGGGTTAGGGTTAGGGTTAGGGTTAGGGTTAGGTACATGCCATGCACAGCTGAGGTTTAGAGTTCCGTTTAGGGTTAGGTCTCTTAGGGTTAGGGTTAGGGTTAGGTTTAGGGTTAGGTTTAGGGTTAGGGTTAGGGTTAGGGTTAGGGTTAGGCACATGCCATGCCCAGCTGAGTTTTTGAGTTCCGTTTAGGGTTAGGTCTCTTAGGGTTACGGTTAGGGTTAGGGTTAGGGTTAGGGTTAGGGTTATGCACATGCAATGCACAGCTGAGGTTTAGAGTTCCGTTTAGGGTTAGGCCTCTTAGGGTCAGGATTAGGGTTAGGGTTAGGGTTAGGGTTAGCGTTACGGTTAAGTACATGCCATGCACAGCTGAGGTTTTGAGTTCCGTTTAGGGTATAGGTCTCTTAAGGTTAGGGTTAGGGTTAGGGTTAGGGTTAGGGTTAGGGTTAGGGTTAGGGTTAGGGTTAGGGTTAGGGTTAGGGTTAGGGTTAGGTACATGCCATGTACAGCTGAGGTTTTGAGTTCCGTTCAGGGTTAGGTCTATTAGGGTTAGGGTTAGGTTTAGGGTTAGGGTTAGGGTTAGGGTTAGGGTTAGGGTTAGGGTTAGGGTTAGGGTTAGGGTTATGTACATGCCATGCACAGCTGAGGTTTAGAGTTCCGTTTAGGGATAGGCCTCTTAGGGTCAGGATTAGGGTTAGGGATAGGGTTAGGGTTAGGGTTAAGGTTAGGTACATGCCATGCACAGCTGAGGTTTTGAGTTCCGTGTAGGGTTAGGTCTCTTAGGGTTAGGGTTAGGGTTAGGGTTAGGGTTAGGGTTAGGGTTAGGGTTAGGGTTACGGTTAGGGTTATGTACATGCCATGCACAGCTGAAGGTTAGGGTTAGGGTTAGGGTTAGGGTTAGGGTTAGGGTTATGCACATGAAATGCACAACTGAGGTTTAGAGTTCCGTTTAGGGTTAGGCCTCTTAGGGTCAGGATTAGGGTTAGGGTTAGGGTTAGGGTTAGGGTTAGGGTTAGGGTTAGGGTTAGTGTTAGGTACATGCCATGCACAGCTGAAGGTTTTGAGTTCCGTTTAGGGTTAGGTCTCTTAGGGTTAGGGTTAGGGTTAGGGTTAGGGTTAGGGTTAGGGTTAGGGTTACCTACATGCCGAGCACAGCTGAGGTTTAGAGTTCCATTTAGGGTTAGGCCTCTTAGGGTTAGGGTTAGGGTTAGGGTTAGGGTTAGGGTTAGGGTTAGGGTTAGGGTTAAGGTTAGGGTTAGGGTTAGGGTTAGGTTTAGGGTTAGGTACATGCCATGCACAGCTGAGGTTTTGAGTTCCGTTTAGGGTTAGGTCTCCTAGGGTTAGCGTTAGGGTTAGGGTTAGGGTAAGGGTTAGGGTTATGTACCTGCCATGCACAGCTGAGGTTCAGAGTTCCGTTTAGGGTTAGGCCTCTTAGGGTCAGGATTAGGGTTAGGGTTAGGGTTAGGGTTAGGGTTAGGGTTAGGGTTAGGGTTAGGGTTAGGGTTAGGGTTAGGGTTAGGGTTAGGGTTAGGGTTAGGGTTAGGGTTAGGGTTAGGTACATGCCATGCACAGCTGAGGTTTTGAGTTCCGTTTTGGGTTAGGTCTCTTAGGGTTAGGGTTAGGGTTAGGGTTAGGGTTAGGATTAGGGTTAGGGTTAGGGTTAGGTACATGCCATGCACAGCTGAGGTTTTGAGTTCCGTTTAGGGTTAGAACTCCTAGGGTTAGGGTTAGGGTTAGGGTTAGGGTTAGGGTTAGGGTTAGGGTTAGGGTTAGGGTTAGGGTTAGGGTTAGGGTTACGGTTAGGTACATGCCATGCACAGCTGAGGTTTTGAGTTCCGTTTAGGGTTAGGTCTCCTAGGGTTAGGGTTAGGGTTAGCGTTAGGGTTAGGGTTAGGGTTAGGGTTAGGGTTAGGGTTAGGGTTAGGGTTAGGGTTAGGGTTAGGGTTAGGCACATGCCATGCACAGCTGAGTTTTTGAGTTCCGTTTAGGGTTAGGTCTCTTAGGGTTACGGTTAGGGTTAGGGTTAGGGTTAGGGTTAGGGTTATGCACATGCAATGCACAGCTGAGGTTTAGAGTTCCGCTTAGGGTTAGGCCTCTTAGGGTCAGGATTAGGGTTAGGGTTAGGGTTAGGGTTAGCGTTACGGTTAGGTACATGCCATGCACAGCTGAGGTTTTGAGTTCCGTTTAGGGTATAGGTCTCTTAAGGTTAGGGTTAGGGTTAGGGTTAGGGTTAGGGTTAGGGTTAGGGTTAGGGTTAGGGTTAGGGTTAGGGTTAGGGTTAGGTACATGCCATGTACAGCTGAGGTTTTGAGTTCCGTTCAGGGTTAGGTCTATTAGGGTTAGGGTTAGGTTTAGGGTTAGGGTTAGGGTTAGGGTTAGGGTTAGGGTTAGGGTTAGGGTTAGGGTTAGGGTTAGGGTTATGTACATGCCATGCACAGCTGAGGTTTAGAGTTCCGTTTAGGGATAGGCCTCTTAGGGTCAGGATTAGGGTTAGGGATAGGGTTAGGGTTAGGGTTAGGGTTAGGTACATGCCATGCACAGCTGAGGTTTTGAGTTCCGTGTAGGGTTAGGTCTCTTAGGGTTAGGGTTAGGGTTAGGGTTAGGGTTACAGTTAGGGTTAGGGTTAGGGTTACGGTTAGGGTTATGTACATGCCATGCACAGCTGAGGTTTTGAGTTCCGTTTAGGGTTAGGTCTCCTAGGGTTAGGGTTAGGGTTAGGGTTAGGGTTAGGGTTAGGGTTAGGGTTAGGGTTACGTACATGCCATGCACAGCTGAGGTTTAGAGTTCCGTTTAGGGTTAGGTCTCTTAGGGTTACGGTTACGGTTACGGTTAGGGTTAGGGTTAGGGTTAGGGTTAGGGTTAGGGTTAGGTACATGCCATGCACAGCTGAGTTTTTGAGTTCCGTTTAGGGTTAGGTCTGTTAGGGTTACTGTTAGGGTTAGGGTTAGGGTTAGGGTTAGGGTTATGCACATGCAATGCACAGCTGAGGTTTAGAGTTCCGTTTAGGGTTAGGCCTCTAGGGTCAGGATTAGGGTTAGGGTTAGGGTTAGGGTTAGGGTTAGGGTTATGGTTAGGGTTAGGGTTATGTACATGCCATGCACAGCTGAGGTTTTGAGTTCCGTTTAGGGTTAGGCCTCTTAGGGTCAGGATTAGTGTTAGGGTTAGGGTTAGGGTTAGGGTTAGTGTTAGGGTTAGGGTTAGGGTTAGGGTTAGGGTTAGGGTTAGGATTACGGTTAGGGTTAGGGTTAGGGTTAGGGTTATCTACATGCCATGCACAGCTGAGGTTTAGAGCTCCGTTTAGGGTTAGGCCTCTTAGGGTTAGGGTTAGGGTTATGTACATGCCATGCACAGCTGAGGTTTAGAGTTCCGTTTAGGGATAGGCCTCATAGGGTCAGGATTAGGGTTAGGGTTAGGGTTACGGTTAGGGTTAGGGTTAGGGTTACGGTTAGGGTTAGGGTTAGGGTTAGGGTTAGGGTTAGGGTTACCTACATGCCATGCACAGCAGAGGTTTAGAGCTCCGTTTAGGGTTAGGCCTCTTAGGGTCAGGATTAGGGTTAGGGTTAGGGTTAGGGTTAGGGTTAGGGTTAGGGTTAGGGTTAGGGTTAGGGTTAGGGTTACGGTTACGGTTAGGGTTAGGGTTAGGGTTAGAGTTACCTACATGCCATGCACAGCTGAGGTTTAGAGCTCCGTTTAGGGTTAGGCCTCTTAGGGTTAGGGTTAGGGTTATGTACATGCCATGCACAGCTGAGGTTTAGAGTTCCGTTTAGGGATAGGCCTCTTAGGGTCAGGATTAGGGTTAGGGTTAGGGTTAGGGTTAGGGTTAGGGTTAGGGTTAGGGTTAGGGTTACGGTTAGGGTTGGAGTTAGGGTTAGGGTTAGGGTTAGGGTTACCTACATGCCATGCAC
>NW_026599599.1:2035000-2040000 GCF_023634155.1 Falco peregrinus | reverse complement strand
TAGGGTTAGGGTTAGGGTTAGGGTTAGGGTTAGGGTTACGGTTAGGTACATGCCATGCACAGATGAGGTTTTGAGTTCCGTTTAGGGTTAGGTCTCCTAGGGTTAGGGTTAGGGTTAGGGTTAGGGTTAGGGTTAGGGTTAGGGTTAGGGTTACGTACATGCCATGCACAGCTGAGGTTTAGAGTTCCGTTTAGGATTAGGTCTCTTAGGGTTACGGTTAGGGTTAGGGTTAGGGTTAGGGTTAGGGTTAGGGTTAGGGTTAGGGTTAGGGTTAAGTACATGCCATGCACAGCTGAGGTTTTGAGTTCCGTTCAGGGTTAGGTCTCTTAGGGTTACGGTTAGGGTTAGGGTTAGGGTTAGGGTTAGGGTTATGCACATGCAATGCACACCTGAGGTTTAGAGTTCCGTTTAGGGTTAGGCCTCTTAGGGTCAGGATTAGGGTTAGGGTTAGGGTTAGGGTTAGGGTTAGGGTTATGGTTAGGGTTAGGGTTATGTACATGCCACGCACAGCTGAGGTTTTGAGTTCCGTTTAGGGTTAGGCCTCTTAGGGTCAGGATTAGGGTTAGGGTTAGGGTTAGGGTTAGGGTTAGGGTTAGGGTTAGGGTTAGGGTTAGGGTTACGGTTAGGGTTAGGGTTAGGGTTAGGGTTAGGGTTACCTACATGCCATGCACAGCTGAGGTTTAGAGCTCCGTTTAGGGTTAGGCCTCTTAGGGTTAGGGTTAGGGTTAGGGTTAGGGTTAGGGTTAGGGTTAGGGTTAGGGTTAGGGTTAGGTACATGCCATGCACAGCTCCGTTTAGGGTTAGGCCTCTTAGGGTTAGGGTTAGGGTTAGGGTTAGGGTTAGGGTTAGGGTTAGGGTTAGGGTTAGGGTTACTTACATGCCATGCACAGCTGAGGTTTAGAGTTGCGTTTAGGGTTAGGCCTCTTAGGGTCAGGAATAAAGTTAGGTTTAGGGTTAGGGTTAGGGTTAGAGTTAGGGTTAGGGTTAGGTTTATGTACATGCCATGCACAGCTGAGGTTTAGAGTTCCGTTTAGGGATAGGCCTCTTAGGGTCAGGATTAGGGTTAGGGTTAGGGTTAGGGTTAGGGTTAGGGTTAGGGTTAGGGTTAGGGTTACGGTTACGGTTACAGTTACGATTACGGTTAGGGTTACCTACATGCCATGCACAGCTGAGGTTTAGAGCTCCGTTTAGGGTTAGGCCTCTTAGGGTTAGGGTTAGGGTTAGGGTTAGGGTTAGGGTTAGGGTTAGGTACATGCCATGCACAGCTGAGGTTTAGAGTTGCGTTTAGGGTGAGGCCTCTTTAGGGTTAGGATTAGGGTTAGGGTTAGGGTTAGGGTTAGGGTTAGGGTTAGGTACATGCCATGCACAGCTGAGGTTTAGAGTTCCGTTTAGTGTATAGGTCTCTTAGGGTTAGGGTTAGGGTTAGGGTTAGGGTTAGGGTTAGGGTTACCTACATGCCATGCACAGCTGAGGTTTAGAGTTCTGTTTAGGGTTAGTCCTCTTAGGGTTAGGGTTAGGGTTAGGGTTAGGGTTAGGGTTAGGGTTAGGGTTAGGGTTAGGGTTAGGGTTAGGGTTATGTACATGCCATGCACAGCTGAGGTTTAGAGCTCCGTTTAGGGTTAGGCCTCTTAGGGTCAGGATTAGGGTTAGGGTTAGGGTTAGGGTTAGGGTTATGGTTAGGGTTAGGGTTAGGGTTACGGTTACGGTTAGGGTTAGGGTTAGGGTTACGGTTAGGGTTAGGGTTAGGGTTACCTACATGCCATGCACAGCTGAGGTTTAGAGCTCCGTTTAGGGTTAGGCCTCTTAGGGTTAGGGTTAGGGTTAGGGTTAGGGTTAGGTACATGCCATGCACAGCTGAGGTTTAGAGTTCCGTTTAGGGTTAGGTCTTTTAGGGTTAGGGTTAGGGTTAGGGTTAGGGTTAGGGTTAGGGTTAGGGTTAGGGTTAGGGTTAGGGTTAGGGTTAGGTACATGCCATGCACAGCTGAGGTTTAGAGTTCCGTTTAGGGTTAGGTCTATTAGGGTTAGGGTTAGGGTTAGGGTTAGGGTTAGGGTTAGGGTTACCTACATGCCGAGCACAGCTGAGGTTTAGAGTTCCATTTAGGGTTAGGCCTCTTAGGGTTAGGGTTAGGGTTAGGGTTAGGTACATGCCATGCACAGCTGAGGTTTTGAGTTCCGTTTTAGGGTTAGGTCTCCTAGGGTTAGGGTTAGGGTTAGGGTTAGGGTTAGGGTTAGGGTTAGGGTTAGGGTTAGGGTTAGGGTTAGGGTTATGCACATGAAATGCACAACTGAGGTTTAGAGTTCCGTGTAGGGTTAGGTCTCTTAGGGTCAGGATTAGGGTTAGGGTTAGGGTTAGGGTTAGGGTTAGGGTTAGGGTTAGGGTTAGGGTTAGGGTTAGGGTTAGTGTTAGGTACATGCCATGCACAGCTGAAGGTTTTGAGTTCCGTTTAGGGTTAGGTCTCTTAGGGTTAGGGTTAGGGTTAGGGTTAGGGTTAGGGTTAGGGTTAGGGTTACCTACATGCCGAGCACAGCTGAGGTTTAGAGTTCCATTTAGGGTTAGGCCTCTTAGGGTTAGGGTTAGGGTTAGGGTTAGGGTTACGGTTAGGGTTAAGGTTAGGGTTAGGGTTAGGGTTAGGTTTAGGGTTAGGTACATGCCATGCACAGCTGAGGTTTTGAGTTCCGTTTAGGGTTAGGTCTCCTAGGGTTAGCGTTAGGGTTAGGGTTAGGGTTAGGGTTAGGGTTATGTACCTGCCATGCACAGCTGAGGTTTAGAGTTCCGTTTAGGGTTAGGCCTCTTAGGGTCAGGATTAGGGTTAGGGTTAGGGTTAGGATTAGGGTTAGGGTTAGGGTTAGGGTTAGGGTTAGGGTTAGGGTTAGGGTTAGGGTTAGGGTTAGGTACATGCCATGCACAGCTGAGGTTTAGAGTTCCGTTTAGGGTTAGCTCTCTTAGGGTTAGGGTTAGGGTTAGGGTTAGGGTTAGGATTAGGGTTAGGGTTAGGGTTAGGTACATGCCATGCACAGCTGAGCTTTTGAGTTCCGTTTAGGGTTAGGCCTCTTAGGGTTAGGGTTAGGGTTAGGGTTAGGGTTAGAATTAGGGTTAGGGTTAGGGTTAGGGACATGCCATGCACAGCTGAGGTTTAGAGTTCCGTTTAGGGTTAGGTCTTTTAGGGTTAGGGTTAGGGTTAGGGTTAGGGTTAGGGTTAGGGTTAGTTACATGCCATGCACAGCTGAGGTTTTGAGTTCCGTTTAGGGTTAGGCCTCTTAGGGTTAGGGTTAGGGTTAGGGTTAGGGTTAGGGTTAGGATTAGGGTTAGGGTTAGGTACATGCCATGCACAGCTGAGGTTCAGAGTTCCGTTTAGGGTTAGGCCTCTTAGGGTCAGGATTAGGGTTAGGGTTAGGGTTAGGGTTAGGGTTAGGGTTAGGGTTAGGGTTAGGGTTAGGGTTAGGGTTAGGGTTAGGGTTAGGGTTAGGGTTAGGGTTAGGTACATGCCATGCACAGCTGAGGTTTTGAGTTCCGTTTTGGGTTAGGTCTCTTAGGGTTAGGGTTAGGGTTAGGGTTAGGGTTAGGATTAGGGTTAGGGTTAGGGTTAGGTACATGCCATGCACAGCTGAGGTTTTGAGTTCCGTTTAGGGTTAGAACTCCTAGGGTTAGGGTTAGGGTTAGGGTTAGGGTTAGGGTTAGGGTTAGGGTTAGGGTTAGGGTTAGGGTTAGGGTTAGGGTTAGGGTTAGGGTTAGGGTTACGGTTAGGTACATGCCATGCACAGCTGAGGTTTTGAGTTCCGTTTAGGGTTAGGTCTCCTAGGGTTAGGGTTAGGGTTAGCGTTAGGGTTAGGGTTAGGGTTAGGGTTAGGGTTAGGGTTAGGGTTAGGGTTAGGGTTAGGGTTAGGGTTAGGCACATGCCATGCACAGCTGAGTTTTTGAGTTCCGTTTAGGGTTAGGTCTCTTAGGGTTACGGTTAGGGTTAGGGTTAGGGTTAGGGTTAGGGTTATGCACATGCAATGCACAGCTGAGGTTTAGAGTTCCGTTTAGGGTTAGGCCTCTTAGGGTCAGGATTAGGGTTAGGGTTAGGGTTAGGGTTAGCGTTACGGTTAGGTACATGCCATGCACAGCTGAGGTTTTGAGTTCCGTTTAGGGTATAGGTCTCTTAAGGTTAGGGTTAGGGTTAGGGTTAGGGTTAGGGTTAGGGTTAGGGTTAGGGTTAGGGTTAGGGTTAGGGTTAGGGTTAGGGTTAGGTACATGCCATGTACAGCTGAGGTTTTGAGTTCCGTTCAGGGTTAGGTCTATTAGGGTTAGGGTTAGGTTTAGGGTTAGGGTTAGGGTTAGGGTTAGGGTTAGGGTTAGGGTTAGGGTTAGGGTTAGGGTTAGGGTTATGTACATGCCATGCACAGCTGAGGTTTAGAGTTCCGTTTAGGGATAGGCCTCTTAGGGTCAGGATTAGGGTTAGGGATAGGGTTAGGGCTAGGGTTAGGGTTAGGTACATGCCATGCACAGCTGAGGTTTTGAGTTCCGTGTAGGGTTAGGTCTCTTAGGGTTAGGGTTAGGGTTAGGGTTAGGGTTAGGGTTAGGGTTAGGGTTAGGGTTACGGTTAGGGTTATGTACATGCCATGCACAGCTGAGGTTTTGAGTTCCGTTTAGGGTTAGGTCTCCTAGGGTTAGGGTTAGGGTTAGGGTTAGGGTTAGGGTTAGGGTTAGGGTTAGGGTTACGTACATGCCATGCACAGCTGAGGTTTAGAGTTCCGTTTAGGGTTAGGTCTCTTAGGGTTACGGTTACGGTTAGGGTTAGGGTTAGGGTTAGGGTTAGGGTTAGGGTTAGGGTTAGGTACATGCCATGCACAGCTGAGTTTTTGAGTTCCGTTTAGGGTTAGGTCTGTTAGGGTTACTGTTAGGGTTAGGGTTAGGGTTAGGGTTAGGGTTATGCACATGCAATGCACAGCTGAGGTTTAGAGTTCCGTTTAGGGTTAGGCCTCTAGGGTCAGGATTAGGGTTAGGGTTAGGGTTAGGG
>NW_026599599.1:1995000-2025000 GCF_023634155.1 Falco peregrinus | reverse complement strand
TACGGTTAGGTACGTGCCATGCACAGCTGAGGTTTTGAGTTCCGTTTAGGGTTAGGTCTCCTAGGCTTAGGGTTAGGGTTAGGGTTAGGGTTAGGGTTAGGGTTAGGGTTAGGGTTAGGGTTAGGGTTAGGGTTAGGGTTAGGTACATGCCATGCACAGCTGAGGTTTAGAGTTCCGTTTAGGGTTAGGTCTCTTAGGGTTAGGGTTAGGGTTAGGGTTAGGGTTAGGGTTAGGGTTAGGGTTAGGGTTAGGGTTAGGCACATGCCATGCACAGCTGAGTTTTTGAGTTCCGTTTAGGGTTAGGTCTCTTAGGGTTACGGTTAGGGTTAGGGTTAGGGTTAGGGTTAGGGTTATGCACATGCAATGCACAGCTGAGGTTTAGAGTTCCGTTTAGGGTTAGGCCTCTTAGGGTCAGGATTAGGGTTAGGGTTAGGGTTAGGGTTAGCGTTACGGTTAGGTACATGCCATGCACAGCTGAGGTTTTGAGTTCCGTTTAGGGTATAGGTCTCTTAAGGTTAGGGTTAGGGTTAGGGTTAGGGTTAGGGTTAGGGTTAGGGTTAGGGTTAGGGTTAGGGTTAGGGTTAGGTACATGCCATGTACAGCTGAGGTTTTGAGTTCCGTTCAGGGTTAGGTCTATTAGGGTTAGGGTTAGGTTTAGGGTTAGGGTTAGGGTTAGGGTTAGGGTTAGGGTTAGGGTTAGGGTTAGGGTTAGGGTTATGTACATGCCATGCACAGCTGAGGTTTAGAGTTCCGTTTAGGGATAGGCCTCTTAGGGTCAGGATTAGGGTTAGGGTTAGGGTTAGGGTTAGGGTTAAGGTTAGGTACATGCCATGCACAGCTGAGGTTTTGAGTTCCGTGTAGGGTTAGGTCTCTTAGGGTTAGGGTTAGGGTTAGGGTTAGGGTTAGGGTTAGGGTTAGGGTTAGGGTTAGGGTTACGGTTAGGGTTATGTACATGCCATGCACAGCTGAGGTTTTGAGTTCCGTTTAGGGTTAGGTCTCCTAGGGTTAGGGTTAGGGTTAGGGTTAGGGTTAGGGTTAGGGTTAGGGTTAGGGTTAGGGTTACGTACATGCCATGCACAGCTGAGGTTTAGAGTTCCGTTTAGGGTTAGGTCTCTTAGGGTTACGGTTAGGGTTAGGGTTAGGGTTAGGGTTAGTGTTAGGGTTAGGGTTAGGGTTAGGTACATGCCATGCACAGCTGAGGTTTTGAGTTCCGTTTAGGGTTAGGTCTGTTAGGGTCACGGTTAGGGTTAGGGTTAGGGTTAGGGTTAGGGTTATGCACATGCAATGCACAGCTGAGGTTTAGAGTTCCGTTTAGGGTTAGGCCTCTAGGGTCAGGATTAGGGTTAGGGTTAGGGTTAGGGTTAGGGTTAGGATTATGGTTAGGGTTAGGGTTATGTACATGCCATGCACAGCTGAGGTTTTGAGTTCCGTTTAGGGTTAGGCCTCTTAGGGTCAGGATTAGTGTTAGGGTTAGGGTTAGGGTTAGGGTTAGTGTTAGGGTTAGGGTTAGGGTTAGGGTTAGGGTTAGGGTTAGGGTTACGGTTAGGGTTAGGGTTAGGGTTAGGGTTATCTACATGCCATGCACAGCTGAGGTTTAGAGCTCCGTTTAGGGTTAGGCCTCTTAGGGTTAGGGTTAGGGTTATGTACATGCCATGCACAGCTGAGGTTTAGAGTTCCGTTTAGGGATAGGCCTCATAGGGTCAGGATTAGGGTTAGGGTTAGGGTTACGGTTAGGGTTAGGGTTAGGGTTACGGTTAGGGTTAGGGTTAGGGTTAGGGTTAGGGTTAGGGTTACCTACATGCCATGCACAGCAGAGGTTTAGAGCTCCGTTTAGGGTTAGGCCTCTTAGGGTCAGGATTAGGGTTAGGGTTAGGGTTAGGGTTAGGGTTAGGGTTAGGGTTAGGGTTAGGGTTAGGGTTAGGGTTAGGGTTACGGTTACGGTTAGGGTTAGGGTTAGGGTTAGAGTTACCTACATGCCATGCACAGCTGAGGTTTAGAGCTCCGTTTAGGGTTAGGCCTCTTAGGGTTAGGGTTAGGGTTATGTACATGCCATGCACAGCTGAGGTTTAGAGTTCCGTTTAGGGATAGGCCTCTTAGGGTCAGGATTAGGGTTAGGGTTAGGGTTAGGGTTAGGGTTAGGGTTACGGTTACGGTTACGGTTACGGTTACGGTTACGGTTACGGTTAGGGTTAGGGTTACCTACATGCCATGCACAGCTGAGGTTTAGAGCTCCGTTTAGGGTTCGGCCTCTTAGGGTAAGGATTAGGGTTAGGGTTAGGGTTAGGGTTAGGGTTAGGGTTACGGTTACGGTTAGGGTTAGGGTTACGGTTACGGTTAGTGTTAGGGTTAGGGTTACCTACATGCCATGCACAGCTGAGGTTTAGAGCTCCGTTTAGGGTTAGGTCTTTTAGGGTTAGGGTTAGGGTTAGGGTTAGGGTTAGGGTTAGGGTTAGGGTTAGGGTTAGGGTTAGGGTTAAGGTTAGGTACATGCCATGCACAGCTGAGGTTTAGAGTTCCGTTTAGTGTTAGGTCTGTTAGGGTCAGGAATAGGGTTAGGGTTAGTGTTAGGGTTAGGGTTAGGGTTAGGGTTAGGGTTAGGTACATGCCATGCACAGCTGAGGTTTAGAGTTGTGTTTAGTGTTAGGTCTCTTAGGGTTACGGTTACGGTTAGGGTTAGGGTTAGGGTTAGGGTTAGGGTTAGGGTTAGGGATAGGGTTAGGTACATGCCATGCACAACTGAGGTTTAGAGTTCCGTTTAGTGTTAGGTCTCTTAGGGTTACGGTTAGGGTTAGGGTTAGGGTTAGGGTTAGGGTTAGGGTTAGGGTTAGGTACATGCCATGCACAGCTGAGGTTTAGAGTTCCGTTTAGGGTTAGGTCTCTTAGGGTTAGGGTTAGGGTTAGGTTTAGGGTTAGTGTTACCTACATGCCATGCACAGCTGAGGTTTAGAGTTCCATTTAGGGTTAGGCCTCTTAGGGTTAGGGTTAGGGTTAGGGTTAGGGTTAGGGTTAGGGTTAAGGTTAGGGTTAGGGTTAGGGTTAGGGTTAGGGTTAGGTACATGCCATGCACAGCTGAGGTTTTGAGTTCAGTTTAGGGTTAGGTCTCCTAGGGTTAGCGTTAGGGTTAGGGTTAGGGTTAGGGTTAGGGTTAGGGTTAGGTACATGCCATGCACAGCTGAGGTTTAGAGTTCCGTTTAGGGATAGGCCTCTTAGGGTCAGGATTAGGGTTAGGGTTAGGGTTACAGTTAGGGTTAGGGTTAGGGTTACGGTTAGGGTTAGGGTTAGGGTTAGGGTTAGGGTTAGGGTTACCTACATGCCATGCACAGCAGAGGTTTAGAGCTCCGTTTAGGGTTAGGCCTCTTAGGGTCAGGATTAGGGTTAGGGTTAGGGTTAGGGTTAGGGTTAGGGTTAGGGTTAGGGTTAGGGTTAGGGTTAGGGTTACGGTTACGGTTAGGGTTAGGGTTAGGGTTAGGGTTACCTACATGCCATGCACAGCTGAGGTTTAGAGCTCCGTTTAGGGTTAGGCCTCTTAGGGTTAGGGTTAGGGTTATGTACATGCCATGCACAGCTGAGGTTTAGAGTTCCGTTTAGGGATAGGCCTCTTAGGGTCAGGATTAGGGTTAGGGTTAGGGTTAGGGTTAGGGTTAGGGTTAGGGTTACGGTTAGGGTTGGGGTTAGGGTTAGGGTTAGGGTTAGGGTTACCTACATGCCATGCACAGCTGAGGTTTAGAGCTCCGTTTAGGGTTAGGCCTCTTAGGGTAAGGATTAGGGTTAGGGTTAGGGTTAGGGTTAGGGTTAGGGTTAGGGTTAGGGTTACGGTTACGGTTAGGGTTAGGGTTACGGTTACGGTTAGTGTTAGGGTTAGGGTTACCTACATGCCATGCACAGCTGAGGTTTAGAGCTCCGTTTAGGGTTAGGCCTCTTAGGGTTAGGTTTAGGGTTAGGGTTAGGGTTAGGGTTAGGTACATGCCATGCACAGCTGAGGTTTAGAGTTCCGTTTAGGGTTAGGTCTTTTAGGGTTAGGGTTAGGGTTAGGGTTAGGGTTAGGGTTAGGGTTAGGGTTAGGGTTAGGGTTAGGGTTAGGGTTAGGTACATGCCATGCACAGCTGAGGTTTAGAGTTCCGTTTAGTGTTAGGTCTGTTAGGGTCAGGAATAGGGTTAGGGTTAGTGTTAGGGTTAGGGTTAGGGTTAGGGTTAGGGTTAGGTACATGCCATGCACAGCTGAGGTTTAGAGTTGTGTTTAGTGTTAGGTCTCTTAGGGTTACGGTTAGGGTTAGGGTTAGGGTTAGGGTTAGGGTTAGGGTTAGGGTTAGGGTTAGGGTTAAGGTTAGGTACATGCCATGCACAGCTGAGGTTTAGAGTTCCGTTTAGTGTTAGGTCTGTTAGGGTCAGGAATAGGGTTAGGGTTAGTGTTAGGGTTAGGGTTAGGGTTAGGGTTAGGGTTAGGTACATGCCATGCACAGCTGAGGTTTAGAGTTGTGTTTAGTGTTAGGTCTCTTAGGGTTACGGTTACGGTTAGGGTTAGGGTTAGGGTTAGGGTTAGGGTTAGGGATAGGGTTAGGTACATGCCATGCACAACTGAGGTTTAGAGTTCCGTTTAGTGTTAGGTCTCTTAGGGTTACGGTTAGGGTTAGGGTTAGGGTTAGGGTTAGGGTTAGGGTTAGGGTTAGGTACATGCCATGCACAGCTGAGGTTTAGAGTTCCGTTTAGGGTTAGGTCTCTTAGGGTTAGGGTTAGGGTTAGGTTTAGGGTTAGTGTTACCTACATGCCATGCACAGCTGAGGTTTAGAGTTCCATTTAGGGTTAGGCCTCTTAGGGTTAGGGTTAGGGTTAGGGTTAGGGTTAGGGTTAGGGTTAAGGTTAGGGTTAGGGTTAGGGTTAGGGTTAGGGTTAGGTACATGCCATGCACAGCTGAGGTTTTGAGTTCAGTTTAGGGTTAGGTCTCCTAGGGTTAGCGTTAGGGTTAGGGTTAGGGTTAGGGTTAGGGTTAGGGTTAGGTACATGCCATGCACAGCTGAGGTTTAGAGTTCCGTTTAGGGATAGGCCTCTTAGGGTCAGGATTAGGGTTAGGGTTAGGGTTACAGTTAGGGTTAGGGTTAGGGTTACGGTTAGGGTTAGGGTTAGGGTTAGGGTTAGGGTTAGGGTTACCTACATGCCATGCACAGCAGAGGTTTAGAGCTCCGTTTAGGGTTAGGCCTCTTAGGGTCAGGATTAGGGTTAGGGTTAGGGTTAGGGTTAGGGTTAGGGTTAGGGTTAGGGTTAGGGTTAGGGTTAGGGTTACGGTTACGGTTAGGGTTAGGGTTAGGGTTAGGGTTACCTACATGCCATGCACAGCTGAGGTTTAGAGCTCCGTTTAGGGTTAGGCCTCTTAGGGTTAGGGTTAGGGTTATGTACATGCCATGCACAGCTGAGGTTTAGAGTTCCGTTTAGGGATAGGCCTCTTAGGGTCAGGATTAGGGTTAGGGTTAGGGTTAGGGTTAGGGTTAGGGTTAGGGTTACGGTTAGGGTTGGGGTTAGGGTTAGGGTTAGGGTTAGGGTTACCTACATGCCATGCACAGCTGAGGTTTAGAGCTCCGTTTAGGGTTAGGCCTCTTAGGGTAAGGATTAGGGTTAGGGTTAGGGTTAGGGTTAGGGTTAGGGTTAGGGTTAGGGTTACGGTTACGGTTAGGGTTAGGGTTACGGTTACGGTTAGTGTTAGGGTTAGGGTTACCTACATGCCATGCACAGCTGAGGTTTAGAGCTCCGTTTAGGGTTAGGCCTCTTAGGGTTAGGTTTAGGGTTAGGGTTAGGGTTAGGGTTAGGTACATGCCATGCACAGCTGAGGTTTAGAGTTCCGTTTAGGGTTAGGTCTTTTAGGGTTAGGGTTAGGGTTAGGGTTAGGGTTAGGGTTAGGGTTAGGGTTAGGGTTAGGGTTAGGGTTAGGGTTAGGTACATGCCATGCACAGCTGAGGTTTAGAGTTCCGTTTAGTGTTAGGTCTGTTAGGGTCAGGAATAGGGTTAGGGTTAGTGTTAGGGTTAGGGTTAGGGTTAGGGTTAGGGTTAGGTACATGCCATGCACAGCTGAGGTTTAGAGTTGTGTTTAGTGTTAGGTCTCTTAGGGTTACGGTTACGGTTAGGGTTAGGGTTAGGGTTAGGGTTAGGGTTAGGGATAGGGTTAGGTACATGCCATGCACAACTGAGGTTTAGAGTTCCGTTTAGTGTTAGGTCTCTTAGGGTTACGGTTAGGGTTAGGGTTAGGGTTAGGGTTAGGGTTAGGGTTAGGGTTAGGGTTAGGGTTAGGGTTAGGGTTAGGGTTAGGTACATGCCATGCACAGCTGAGGTTTAGAGTTCCGTTTAGGGTTAGGTCTCTTAGGGTTAGGGTTAGGGTTAGGGTTAGGGTTAGGGTTAGGGTTAGTGTTACCTACATGCCATGCACAGCTGAGGTTTAGAGTTCCATTTAGGGTTAGGCCTCTTAGGGTTAGGGTTAGGGTTAGGGTTAGGGTTAGGGTTAGGGTTAAGGTTAGGGTTAGGGTTAGGGTTAGGGTTAGGGTTAGGTACATGCCATGCACAGCTGAGGTTTTGAGTTCCGTTTAGGGTTAGGTCTCCTAGGGTTAGCGTTAGGGTTAGGGTTAGGGTTAGGGTTAGGGTTAGGGTTAGGGTTATGCACATGAAATGCACAACTGAGGTTTAGAGATCCGTTTAGGGTTAGGCCTCTTAGGGTCAGGATTAGGGTTAGGGTTAGGGTTAGGGTTAGGGTTAGGGTTAGGGTTAGGGTTAGGGTTAGGCTTAGGCTTAGGCTTAGGGTTAGGGTTAGGGTTAGGGTTATGTACATGCCATGCACAGCTGAGGTTTAGAGTTCCGTTTAGGGATAGGCTTCTTAGGGTCAGGATTAGGGTTAGGGATAGGGTTAGGGTTAGGGTTAGGGTTAGGTACATGCCATGCACAGCTGAGGTTTTGAGTTCCGTTCAGGGTTAGGTCTCTTAGGGTTACGGTTAGGGTAAGGGTTAGGGTTAGGGTTAGGGTTATGCACATGCAATGCACAGCTGAGGTTTAGAGTTCCGTTTAGGGTTAGGCCTCTTAGGGTCAGGATTAGGGTTAGGGTTAGGGTTAGGGTTAGGGTTAGGGTTATGGTTAGGGTTAGGGTTATGTACATGCCACGCACAGCTGAGGTTTTGAGTTCCGTTTAGGGTTAGGCCTCTTAGGGTCAGGATTAGGTTTAGGGTTAGGGTTAGGGTTAGGGTTAGGGTTAGGGTTAGGGTTAGGGTTACGGTTACGGTTACGGTTAGGGTTAGGGTTAGGGTTAGGGTTAGGGTTACCTACATGCCATGCACAGCTGAGGTTTAGAGCTCCGTTTAGGGTTAGGCCTCTTAGGGTTAGGGTTAGGGTTAGGGTTAGGGTTAGGGTTAGGGTTAGGTACATGCCATGCACAGCTGAGGTTTAGAGTTGCGTTTAGGGTGAGGCCTCTTTAGGGTTAGGATTAGGGTTAGGGTTAGGGTTAGGGTTAGGTACATGCCATGCACAGCTGAGGTTTAGAGTTCCGTTTAGTGTTAGGTCTCTTAGGGTTAGGGTTAGGGTTAGGGTTAGGGTTAGGGTTAGGGTTACCTACATGCCATGCACAGCTGAGGTTTAGAGTTCTGTTTAGGGTTAGTCCTCTTAGGGTTAGGGTTAGGGTTAGGGTTAGGGTTAGGGTTAGGGTTAGGGTTAGGGTTAGGTACATGCCATGCACAGCTGAGGTTAGGGTTAGGGTTAGGGTTAGGGTTAGGGTTAGGGTTAGGGTTAGGGTTAGGGTTAGGGTTAGGGTTAGGGTTAGGGTTAGGATTAGGGTTAGGGTTACTTACATGCCATGCACAGCTGAGGTTTAGAGTTGCGTTTAGGGTTAGGCCTCTTAGGGTCAGGAATAAAGTTAGGTTTAGGGTTAGGGTTAGGGTTAGAGTTAGGGTTAGGGTTAGGTTTATGTACATGCCATGCACAGCTGAGGTTTAGAGTTCCGTTTAGGGATAGGCCTCTTAGGGTCAGGATTAGGGTTAGGGTTAGGGTTAGGGTTAGGGTTAGGGTTAGGGTTACGGTTACGGTTACGGTTACGATTACGGTTAGGGTTAGGGTTACCTACATGCCATGCACAGCTGAGGTTTAGAGCTCCGTTTAGGGTTAGGCCTCTTAGGGTTAGGGTTAGGGTTTGGGTTAGGGTTAGGGTTAGGGTTAGGGTTAGGGTTAGGGTTAGGGTTAGGTACATGCCATGCACAGCTGAGGTTTAGAGTTCCGTTTAGGGTTAGGTCTCTTAGGGTTAGGGTTAGGGTTAGGGTTAGGGTTAGGGTTAGGGTTAGGGTTAGGGTTAGGGTTAGGGTTAGGGTTAGGGTTAGGGTTAGGGTTACGGTTAGGTACATGCCATGCACAGATGAGGTTTTGAGTTCCGTTTAGGGTTAGGTCTCCTAGGGTTAGGGTTAGGGTTAGGGTTAGGGTTAGGGTTAGGGTTAGGGTTAGGGTTAGGGTTACGTACATGCCATGCACAGCTGAGGTTTAGAGTTCCGTTTAGGATTAGGTCTCTTAGGGTTACGGTTAGGGTTAGGGTTAGGGTTAGGGTTAGGGTTAGGGTTAGGGTTAGGGTTAGGGTTAGGGTTAGGGTTAGGGTTAGGTACATGCCATGCACAGCTGAGGTTTTGAGTTCCGTTCAGGGTTAGGTCTCTTAGGGTTACGGTTAGGGTTAGGGTTAGGGTTAGGGTTAGGGTTATGCACATGCAATGCACACCTGAGGTTTAGAGTTCCGTTTAGGGTTAGGCCTCTTAGGGTCAGGATTAGGGTTAGGGTTAGGGTTAGGGTTAGGGTTAGGGTTATGGTTAGGGTTAGGGTTATGTACATGCCACGCACAGCTGAGGTTTTGAGTTCCGTTTAGGGTTAGGCCTCTTAGGGTCAGGATTAGGGTTAGGGTTAGGGTTAGGGTTAGGGTTAGGGTTAGGGTTAGGGTTAGGGTTAGGGTTACGGTTAGGGTTAGGGTTAGGGTTAGGGTTAGGGTTACCTACATGCCATGCACAGCTGAGGTTTAGAGCTCCGTTTAGGGTTAGGCCTCTTAGGGTTAGGGTTAGGGTTAGGGTTAGGGTTAGGGTTAGGGTTAGGGTTAGGGTTAGGGTTAGGGTTAGGTACATGCCATGCACAGCTGAGGTTAGGTTTAGGGTTAGGGTTAGGGTTAGGGTTAGGGTTAGGGTTAGGGTTAGGGTTAGGGTTAGGGTTACTTACATGCCATGCACAGCTGAGGTTTAGAGTTGCGTTTAGGGTTAGGCCTCTTAGGGTCAGGAATAAAGTTAGGTTTAGGGTTAGGGTTAGGGTTAGGGTTAGGTTTATGTACATGCCATGCACAGCTGAGGTTTAGAGTTCCGTTTAGGGATAGGCCTCTTAGGGTCAGGATTAGGGTTAGGGTTAGGGTTAGGGTTAGGGTTAGGGTTACGGTTACGGTTACGGTTACGATTACGGTTAGGGTTAGGGTTACCTACATGCCATGCACAGCTGAGGTTTAGAGCTCCGTTTAGGGTTAGGCCTCTTAGGGTTAGGGTTAGGGTTAGGGTTAGGGTTAGGGTTAGGGTTAGGTACATGCCATGCACAGCTGAGGTTTAGAGTTGCGTTTAGGGTGAGGCCTCTTTAGGGTTAGGATTAGGGTTAGGGTTAGGGTTAGGGTTAGGGTTAGGGTTAGGGTTAGGTACATGCCATGCACAGCTGAGGTTTAGAGTTCCGTTTAGTGTTAGGTCTCTTAGGGTTAGGGTTAGGGTTAGGGTTAGGGTTAGGGTTAGGGTTACCTACATGCCATGCACAGCTGAGGTTTAGAGTTCTGTTTAGGGTTAGTCCTCTTAGGGTTAGGGTTAGGGTTAGGGTTAGGGTTAGGTACATGCCATGCACAGCTGAGGTTAGGGTTAGGGTTAGGGTTAGGGTTAGGGTTAGGGTTAGGGTTAGGGTTAGGGTTAGGGTTAGGGTTAGGGTTAGGGTTAGGGTTAGGGTTACTTACATGCCATGCACAGCTGAGGTTTAGAGTTGCGTTTAGGGTTAGGCCTCTTAGGGTCAGGAATAAAGTTAGGTTTAGGGTTAGGGTTAGGGTTAGAGTTAGGGTTAGGGTTAGGTTTATGTACATGCCATGCACAGCTGAGGTTTAGAGTTCCGTTTAGGGATAGGCCTCTTAGGGTCAGGATTAGGGTTAGGGTTAGGGTTAGGGTTAGGGTTAGGGTTAGAGTTACGGTTACGCTTACGGTTACGATTACGGTTAGGGTTAGGGTTACCTACATGCCATGCACAGCTGAGGTTTAGAGCTCCGTTTAGGGTTAGGCCTCTTAGGGTTAGGGTTAGGGTTATGGTTAGGGTTAGGGTTAGGGTTCCCTACATGCCATGCACAGCTGAGGTTTAGAGTTCCGTTTAGTGTTAGGTCTCTTAGGGTCAGGATTAGGGTTAGGGTTAGGGTTAGGGTTAGTGTTAGGGTTAGGTATATGCCATGCACAGCTGAGGTTTAGAGTTCCGTTTAGGGTTAGGTCTCTTAGGGTTAGGGTTAGGGTTAGGGTTAGGGTTAGGGTTAGGGTTAGGTACAAGCCATGCACAGCTGAGGTTTAGAGTTCCGTTAAGGGTTAGGTCTTTTAGGGTTAGGGTTAGGGTTAGGGTTAGGGTTAGGGTTAGTGTTAGGGTTAGGTATATGCCATGCACAGCTGAGGTTTAGAGTTCCGTTTAGGGTTAGGTCTCTTAGGGTTAGGGTTAGGGTTAGGGTTAGGGTTAGGGTTAGGGTTAGGTACATGCCATGCACAGCTGAGGTTAGGGTTAAGGTTAGGGTTAGGGTTAGGGTTAGGGTTAGGGTTAGGGTTAGGGTTAGGGTTAGGGTTAGGGTTAGGATTAGGGTTAGGGTTACTTACATGCCATGCACAGCTGAGGTTTAGAGTTGCGTTTAGGGTTAGGCCTCTTAGGGTCAGGAATAAAGTTAGGTTTAGGGTTAGGGTTAGGGTTAGAGTTAGGGTTAGGGTTAGGTTTATGTACATGCCATGCACAGCTGAGGTTTAGAGTTCCGTTTAGGGATAGGCCTCTTAGGGTCAGGATTAGGGTTAGGGTTAGGGTTAGGGTTAGGGTTAGGGTTAGGGTTAGGGTTACGGTTACGGTTACGATTACGGTTAGGGTTAGGGTTACCTACATGCCATGCACAGCTGAGGTTTAGAGCTCCGTTTAGCGTTAGGCCTCTTAGGGTTAGGGTTAGGGTTTGGGTTAGGGTTAGGGTTAGGGTTAGGGTTAGGGTTAGGGTTAGGGTTAGGTACATGCCATGCACAGCTGAGGTTTAGAGTTCCGTTTAGGGTTAGGTCTCTTAGGGTTAGGGTTAGGGTTAGGGTTAGGGTTAGGGTTAGGGTTAGGGTTAGGGTTAGGGTTAGGGTTAGGGTTAGGGTTAGGGTTAGGGTTACGGTTAGGTACATGCCATGCACAGATGAGGTTTTGAGTTCCGTTTAGGGTTAGGTCTCCTAGGGTTAGGGTTAGGGTTAGGGTTAGGGTTAGGGTTAGGGTTAGGGTTAGGGTTAGGGTTACGTACATGCCATGCACAGCTGAGGTTTAGAGTTCCGTTTAGGATTAGGTCTCTTAGGGTTACGGTTAGGGTTAGGGTTAGGGTTAGGGTTAGGGTTAGGGTTAGGGTTAGGGTTAGGGTTAGGGTTAGGGTTAGGGTTAGGTACATGCCATGCACAGCTGAGGTTTTGAGTTCCGTTCAGGGTTAGGTCTCTTAGGGTTACGGTTAGGGTTAGGGTTAGGGTTAGGGTTAGGGTTATGCACATGCAATGCACACCTGAGGTTTAGAGTTCCGTTTAGGGTTAGGCCTCTTAGGGTCAGGATTAGGGTTAGGGTTAGGGTTAGGGTTAGGGTTAGGGTTATGGTTAGGGTTAGGGTTATGTACATGCCACGCACAGCTGAGGTTTTGAGTTCCGTTTAGGGTTAGGCCTCTTAGGGTCAGGATTAGGGTTAGGGTTAGGGTTAGGGTTAGGGTTAGGGTTAGGGTTAGGGTTAGGGTTAGGGTTACGGTTAGGGTTAGGGTTAGGGTTAGGGTTAGGGTTACCTACATGCCATGCACAGCTGAGGTTTAGAGCTCCGTTTAGGGTTAGGCCTCTTAGGGTTAGGGTTAGGGTTAGGGTTAGGGTTAGGGTTAGGGTTAGGGTTAGGGTTAGGGTTAGGTACATGCCATGCACAGCTGAGGTTAGGTTTAGGGTTAGGGTTAGGGTTAGGGTTAGGGTTAGGGTTAGGGTTAGGGTTAGGGTTAGGGTTAGGGTTACTTACATGCCATGCACAGCTGAGGTTTAGAGTTGCGTTTAGGGTTAGGCCTCTTAGGGTCAGGAATAAAGTTAGGTTTAGGGTTAGGGTTAGGGTTAGAGTTAGGGTTAGGGTTAGGTTTATGTACATGCCATGCACAGCTGAGGTTTAGAGTTCCGTTTAGGGATAGGCCTCTTAGGGTCAGGATTAGGGTTAGGGTTAGGGTTAGGGTTAGGGTTAGGGTTACGGTTACGGTTACGGTTACGATTACGGTTAGGGTTAGGGTTACCTACATGCCATGCACAGCTGAGGTTTAGAGCTCCGTTTAGGGTTAGGCCTCTTAGGGTTAGGGTTAGGGTTAGGGTTAGGGTTAGGGTTAGGGTTAGGTACATGCCATGCACAGCTGAGGTTTAGAGTTGCGTTTAGGGTGAGGCCTCTTTAGGGTTAGGATTAGGGTTAGGGTTAGGGTTAGGGTTAGGGTTAGGGTTAGGGTTAGGTACATGCCATGCACAGCTGAGGTTTAGAGTTCCGTTTAGTGTTAGGTCTCTTAGGGTTAGGGTTAGGGTTAGGGTTAGGGTTAGGGTTAGGGTTACCTACATGCCATGCACAGCTGAGGTTTAGAGTTCTGTTTAGGGTTAGTCCTCTTAGGGTTAGGGTTAGGGTTAGGGTTAGGGTTAGGTACATGCCATGCACAGCTGAGGTTAGGGTTAGGGTTAGGGTTAGGGTTAGGGTTAGGGTTAGGGTTAGGGTTAGGGTTAGGGTTAGGGTTAGGGTTAGGGTTAGGGTTACTTACATGCCATGCACAGCTGAGGTTTAGAGTTGCGTTTAGGGTTAGGCCTCTTAGGGTCAGGAATAAAGTTAGGTTTAGGGTTAGGGTTAGGGTTAGAGTTAGGGTTAGGGTTAGGTTTATGTACATGCCATGCACAGCTGAGGTTTAGAGTTCCGTTTAGGGATAGGCCTCTTAGGGTCAGGATTAGGGTTAGGGTTAGGGTTAGGGTTAGGGTTAGGGTTAGGGTTACGGTTACGCTTACGGTTACGATTACGGTTAGGGTTAGGGTTACCTACATGCCATGCACAGCTGAGGTTTAGAGCTCCGTTTAGGGTTAGGCCTCTTAGGGTTAGGGTTAGGGTTATGGTTAGGGTTAGGGTTAGGGTTCCCTACATGCCATGCACAGCTGAGGTTTAGAGTTCCGTTTAGTGTTAGGTCTCTTAGGGTCAGGATTAGGGTTAGGGTTAGGGTTAGGGTTAGTGTTAGGGTTAGGTATATGCCATGCACAGCTGAGGTTTAGAGTTCCGTTTAGGGTTAGGTCTCTTAGGGTTAGGGTTAGGGTTAGGGTTAGGGTTAGGGTTAGGGTTAGGTACAAGCCATGCACAGCTGAGGTTTAGAGTACCGTTAAGGGTTAGGTCTTTTAGGGTTAGGGTTAGGGTTAGGGTTAGGGTTAGGGTTAGGGTTAGTGTTAGGGTTAGGTATATGCCATGCACAGCTGAGGTTTAGAGTTCCGTTTAGGGTTAGGTCTCTTAGGGTTAGGGTTAGGGTTAGGGTTAGGGTTAGGGTTAGGGTTAGGTACATGCCATGCACAGCTGAGGTTAGGGTTAGGGTTAGGGTTAGGGTTAGGGTTAGGGTTAGGGTTAGGGTTAGGGTTAGGGTTAGGGTTAGGGTTAGGGTTAGGGTTAGGGTTAGGATTAGGGTTAGGGTTACTTACATGCCATGCACAGCTGAGGTTTAGAGTTGCGTTTAGGGTTAGGCCTCTTAGGGTCAGGAATAAAGTTAGGTTTAGGGTTAGGGTTAGGGTTAGAGTTAGGGTTAGGGTTAGGTTTATGTACATGCCATGCACAGCTGAGGTTTAGAGTTCCGTTTAGGGATAGGCCTCTTAGGGTCAGGATTAGGGTTAGGGTTAGGGTTAGGGTTAGGGTTAGGGTTAGGGTTACGGTTACGGTTACGGTTACCATTACGGTTAGGGTTAGGGTTACCTACATGCCATGCACAGCTGAGGTTTAGAGCTCCGTTTAGGGTTAGGCCTCTTAGGGTTAGGGTTAGGGTTTGGGTTAGGGTTAGGGTTAGGGTTAGGGTTAGGGTTAGGGTTAGGGTTAGGTACATGCCATGCACAGCTGAGGTTTAGAGTTCCGTTTAGGGTTAGGTCTCTTAGGGTTAGGGTTAGGGTTAGGGTTAGGGTTAGGGTTAGGGTTAGGGTTAGGGTTAGGGTTAGGGTTAGGGTTAGGGTTAGGGTTAGGGTTAGGGTTAGGGTTACGGTTAGGTACATGCCATGCACAGATGAGGTTTTGAGTTCCGTTTAGGGTTAGGTCTCCTAGGGTTAGGGTTAGGGTTAGGGTTAGGGTTAGGGTTAGGGTTAGGGTTAGGGTTAGGGTTAGGGTTACGTACATGCCATGCACAGCTGAGGTTTAGAGTTCCGTTTAGGATTAGGTCTCTTAGGGTTACGGTTAGGGTTAGGGTTAGGGTTAGGGTTAGGGTTAGGGTTAGGGTTAGGGTTAGGGTTAGGGTTAGGGTTAGGTACATGCCATGCACAGCTGAGGTTTTGAGTTCCGTTCAGGGTTAGGTCTCTTAGGGTTACGGTTAGGGTTAGGGTTAGGGTTAGGGTTAGGGTTATGCACATGCAATGCACACCTGAGGTTTAGAGTTCCGTTTAGGGTTAGGCCTCTTAGGGTCAGGATTAGGGTTAGGGTTAGGGTTAGGGTTAGGGTTAGGGTTATGGTTAGGGTTAGGGTTATGTACATGCCACGCACAGCTGAGGTTTTGAGTTCCGTTTAGGGTTAGGCCTCTTAGGGTCAGGATTAGGGTTAGGGTTAGGGTTAGGGTTAGGGTTAGGGTTAGGGTTAGGGTTAGGGTTAGGGTTACGGTTAGGGTTAGGGTTAGGGTTAGGGTTAGGGTTACCTACATGCCATGCACAGCTGAGGTTTAGAGCTCCGTTTAGGGTTAGGCCTCTTAGGGTTAGGGTTAGGGTTAGGGTTAGGGTTAGGGTTAGGGTTAGGGTTAGGGTTAGGGTTAGGTACATGCCATGCACAGCTGAGGTTAGGTTTAGGGTTAGGGTTAGGGTTAGGGTTAGGGTTAGGGTTAGGGTTAGGGTTAGGGATAGGGTTAGGGTTAGGGTTACTTACATGCCATGCACAGCTGAGGTTTAGAGTTGCGTTTAGGGTTAGGCCTCTTAGGGTCAGGAATAAAGTTAGGTTTAGGGTTAGGGTTAGGGTTAGAGTTAGGGTTAGGGTTAGGTTTATGTACATGCCATGCACAGCTGAGGTTTAGAGTTCCGTTTAGGGATAGGCCTCTTAGGGTCAGGATTAGGGTTAGGGTTAGGGTTAGGGTTAGGGTTAGGGTTACGGTTACGGTTACGGTTACGATTACGGTTAGGGTTAGGGTTACCTACATGCCATGCACAGCTGAGGTTTAGAGCTCCGTTTAGGGTTAGGCCTCTTAGGGTTAGGGTTAGGGTTAGGGTTAGGGTTAGGGTTAGGGTTAGGTACATGCCATGCACAGCTGAGGTTTAGAGTTGCGTTTAGGGTGAGGCCTCTTTAGGGTTAGGATTAGGGTTAGGGTTAGGGTTAGGGTTAGGGTTAGGGTTAGGGTTAGGTACATGCCATGCACAGCTGAGGTTTAGAGTTCCGTTTAGTGTTAGGTCTCTTAGGGTTAGGGTTAGGGTTAGGGTTAGGGTTAGGGTTAGGGTTACCTACATGCCATGCACAGCTGAGGTTTAGAGTTCTGTTTAGGGTTAGTCCTCTTAGGGTTAGGGTTAGGGTTAGGGTTAGGGTTAGGTACATGCCATGCACAGCTGAGGTTAGGGTTAGGGTTAGGGTTAGGGTTAGGGTTAGGGTTAGGGTTAGGGTTAGGGTTAGGGTTAGGGTTAGGGTTACTTACATGCCATGCACAGCTGAGGTTTAGAGTTGCGTTTAGGGTTAGGCCTCTTAGGGTCAGGAATAAAGTTAGGTTTAGGGTTAGGGTTAGGGTTAGAGTTAGGGTTAGGGTTAGGTTTATGTACATGCCATGCACAGCTGAGGTTTAGAGTTCCGTTTAGGGATAGGCCTCTTAGGGTCAGGATTAGGGTTAGGGTTAGGGTTAGGGTTAGGGTTAGGGTTAGGGTTACGGTTACGCTTACGGTTACGATTACGGTTAGGGTTAGGGTTACCTACATGCCATGCACAGCTGAGGTTTAGAGCTCCGTTTAGGGTTAGGCCTCTTAGGGTTAGGGTTAGGGTTATGGTTAGGGTTAGGGTTAGGGTTCCCTACATGCCATGCACAGCTGAGGTTTAGAGTTCCGTTTAGTGTTAGGTCTCTTAGGGTCAGGATTAGGGTTAGGGTTAGGGTTAGGGTTAGTGTTAGGGTTAGGTATATGCCATGCACAGCTGAGGTTTAGAGTTCCGTTTAGGGTTAGGTCTCTTAGGGTTAGGGTTAGGGTTAGGGTTAGGGTTAGGGTTAGGGTTAGGTACAAGCCATGCACAGCTGAGGTTTAGAGTTCCGTTAAGGGTTAGGTCTTTTAGGGTTAGGGTTAGGGTTAGGGTTAGGGTTAGGGTTAGGGTTAGGGTTAGGGATAGGGTTAGGTACATGCCATGCACAACTGAGGTTTAGAGTTCCGTTTAGTGTTAGGTCTCTTAGAGTTACGGTTAGGGTTAGGGTTAGGGTTAGGGTTAGGGTTAGGGTTAGGGTTAGGGTTAGGGTTAGGGTTACCTACATGCCATGCACAGCTGAGGTTTAGAGTTCCGTTTAGCGTTAGGTCTCTTGGGGTTAGGGTTAGGGTTAGGGTTAGGGTTAGGGTTAGGGTTAGGGTTAGGGTTAGGGTTAGGGTTAGGTACATGCCATGCACAGCTGAGGTTTAGAGTTCCGTTTAGGGTTAGGTCTCTTAGGGTTACGGTTAGGGTTAGGGTTAGGGTTAGGGTTAGGGATAGGGTTAGGTACATGCCATGCACAACTGAGGTTTAGAGTTCCGTTTAGTGTTAGGTCTCTTAGGGTTACGGTTAGGGTTAGGGTTAGGGTTAGGGTTAGGGTTACGTACATGCCATGCACAGCTGAGGTTTTGAGTTCCGTTTAGGGTTAGGTCTCTTAGGGTTAGGGTTAGGGTTAGGGTTAGGGTTAGGATTAGGGTTAGGGTTAGGGTTAGGTACATGCCATGCACAGCTGAGGTTTTGAGTTCCGTTTAGGGTTAGAACTCCTAGGGTTAGGGTTAGGGTTAGGGTTAGGGTTAGGGTTAGGGTTAGGGTTAGGGTTAGGGTTAGGGTTAGTGTTAGGGTTAGGGTTAGGCTTAGGGTTAGGGTTAGGGTTAGGTACATGCCATGCACAGCTGAGGTTTTGAGTTCCGTTTAGGGTTAGGTCTATTAGGGTTAGGGTTAGGTTTAGGGTTAGGGTTAGGGTTAGGGTTACGGTTAGGGTTAGGGTTAGGGTTACCTACATGCCATGCACAGCTGAGGTTTAGAGTTGCGTTTAGGGTTAGGCCTCTTAGGGTCAGCATTAGGGTTAGGTTTAGGGTTAGGGTTAGGGTTAGGGTTTAGGGTTAGGGTTAGGGTTAGGTACATGCCATGCACAGCTGAGGTTTTGAGTTCCGTGTAGGGTTAGGTCTCTTAGGGTTAGGGTTAGGGTTAGGGTTAGGGTTAGGGTTAGGGTTAGGGTTAGGGTTAGGGTTAGGGTTAGGGTTAGGGTTAGGGTTAGGGTTAGGGACATGCCATGCACAGCTGAGGTTTAGAGTTCCGTTTAGGGTTAGGTCTCTTAGGGTTAGGGTTAGGGTTAGGGTTAGGGTTAGGGTTAGGGTTAGGGTTAGGGTTAGGGTTAGGGTTAGAGTTACGTACATGCCATGCACAGCTGAGGTTTAGAGTTCCGTTTAGGGTTAGGTCACTTAGGGTTAGGGTTAGGGTTAGGGTTAGGGTTAGGGTTATTGTTAGGGTTAGGTACATGCCATGCACAGCTGAGGTTTAGAGTTCCGTTTAGGTATAGGCCTCTTAGGGTCAGGATTAGGGTTAGGGTTAGGGTTAGGGTTAGGGTTAGGGTTAGGGTTAGGGTTACGGTTAGGGTTAGGGTTACGGTTAGGGTTAGGGTTAGGGTTACCTACATGCCATGCACAGCTGAGGTTTAGAGTTCCGTTTAGGGTTAGGCCTCTTAGGGTTAAGGTTAGGGTTAGGGTTAGGGTTAGGGTTAGGGTTAGGTACATGCCATGCACAGCTGAGGTTAGGGTTAGGGTTAGGGTTAGGGTTAGGGTTAGGGGTTATGTACATGCCATGCACAGCTGAGGTTTTGAGTTCCGTTTAGGGTTAGGCCTCTTAGGGTCAGGATTAGGGTGAGGGTTAGGGTTAGGGTTAGGGTTAGGGTTAGGGTTAGGGTTAGGGTTACGGTTAGGGTTAGGGTTAGGGTTACCTACATGCCATGCACAGCTGAGGTTTAGAGCTCCGTTTAGGGTTAGGCCTCTTAGGGTCAGGATTAGGGTTAGGGTTAGGGTTAGGGTTAGGGTTAGGGTTAGGGTTACGGTTACGGTTAGGGTTAGGGTTACGGTTACGGTTAGGGTTAGGGTTAGGGTTACCTACATGCCATGCACAGCTGGGGTTTAGAGCTCCGTTTAGGGTTAGGCCTCTTAGGGTTAGGGTTAGGGTTAGGGTTAGGGGTAGGGTTAGGGTTAGGGTTAGGTACATGCCATGCACAGCTGAGGTTTAGAGTTCCGTTTAGGGTTAGGTCTTTTAGGGTTAGGGTTAGGGTTAGGGTTAGGGTTAGGGTTAGGGTTAGGGTTAGGGTTAGGGTTAGGGTTAGGGTTAGGTACGTGCCATGCACAGCTGAGATTTTGAGTTCCGTGTAGGGTTAGGCCTCTTAGGGTCAGGATTAGGGTTAGGGTTAGGGTTAGGGTTAGTGTTAGGGTTAGGTACATGCCATGCACAGCTGAGGTTTAGAGATCCCTTTAGGTATAGGCCTCTTAGGGTCAGGATTAGGGTTAGGGTTAGGGTTAGGGTTAGGGTTACGGTTAGGGTTAGGGTTAGGGTTAGGGTTAGGGTTATGGTTAGGGTTAGGGTTACGGTTAGGGTTAGGGTTAGGGTTACCTACATGCCATGCACAGCTGAGGTTTAGAGTTCCGTTTAGGGTTAGGCCTCTTAGGGTTAAGGTTAGGGTTAGGGTTAGGGTTAGGGTTAGGGTTAGGTACATGCCATGCACAGCTGAGGTTAGGGTTAGGGTTAGGGTTAGGGTTAGGGTTATGTACATGCCATGCACAGCTGAGGTTTTGAGTTCCGTTTAGGGTTAGGCCTCTTAGGGTCAGGATTAGGGTTAGGGTTAGGGTTAGGGTTAGGGTTAGTGTTAGGGTTAGGGTTAGGGTTAGGGTTAGGGTTAGGGTTAGGGTTAGGGTTACCTACATGCCATGCACAGCTGAGGTTTAGAGCTCCGTTTAGGGTTAGGCCTCTTAGGGTTAGGGTTAGGGTTATGTACATGCCATGCACAGCTGAGATTTAGAGTTCCGTTAAGGGATAGGCCTCTTAGGGTCAGGATTAGGGTTAGGTTTAGGGTTACGGTTAGGGTTAGGGTTAGGGTTAGGGTTAGGGTTACGGTTAGGGTTAGGGTTAGGGTTAGGGTTAGGGTTAGGGTTACCTACATGCCATGCACAGCTGAGGTTTAGAGCTCCGTTTAGGGTTAGGCCTCTTAGGGTCAGGATTAGGGTTAGGGTTAGGGTTAGGGTTAGGGTTAGGGTTAAGGGTTACGGTTACGGTTACGGTTAGGGTTAGGGTTAGGGTTACGGTTAGGGTTAGGGTTAGGGTTAGGGTTAGGGTTAGGGTTACCTACATGCCATGCACAGCTGAGGTTTAGAGCTCCGTTTAGGGTTAGGCCTCTTAGGGTCAGGATTAGGGTTAGGGTTAGGGTTAGGGTTAGGGTTAGGGTTAAGGGTTACGGTTACGGTTACGGTTAGGGTTAGGGTTAGGGTTAGGGTTACCTACATGCCATGCACAGCTGAGGTTTAGAGCTCCGTTTAGGGTTAGGCCTCTTAGGGTTAGGGTTAGGGTTAGGGTTAGGCTTAGGCTTAGGGTTAGGGTTAGGGTTAGGTACATGCCATGCACAGCTGAGGTTTAGAGTTCCGTTTAGGGTTAGGTCTTTTAGGGTTAGGGTTAGGGTTAGGGTTACGGTTAGGGTTAGGGTTAGGGTTAGGGTTAGGGTTAGGGTTAGGTACATGCCATGCACAGCTGAGGTTTAGAGTTCCGTTTAGGGTTAGGTCTCTTAGGGTTAGGGTTAGGGTTAGGGTTAGGGTTAGGGTTAGTGTTAGGGTTAGGTACATGCCATGCACAGCTGAGGTTTAGAGTTCCGTTTAGGTATAGGCCTCTTAGGGTCAGGATTAGGGTTAGGGTTAGGGTTAGGGTTAGGGTTAGGGTTAGGGTTAGGGTTACGGTTAGGGTTAGGGTTACGGTTAGGGTTAGGGTTAGGGTTACCTACATGCCATGCACAGCTGAGGTTTAGAGTTCCGTTTAGGGTTACGCCTCTTAGGGTTAAGGTTAGGGTTAGGGGTAGGGTTAGGGTTAGGGTTAGGTACATGCCATGCACAGCTGAGGTTAGGGTTAGGGTTAGGGTTAGGGTTAGGGTTAGGGTTATGTACATGCCATGCACAGCTGAGGTTTTGAGTTCCGTTTAGGGTTAGGCCTCTTAGGGTCAGGATTAGGGTGAGGGTTAGGGTTAGGGTTAGGGTTAGTGTTAGGGTTAGGGTTAGGGTTAGGGTTAGGGTTAGGGTTAGGGTTAGGGTTACGGTTACGGTTAGGGTTAGGGTTACGGTTACGGTTAGGGTTAGGGTTAGGGTTACCTACATGCCATGCACAGCTGGGGTTTAGAGCTCCGTTTAGGGTTAGGCCTCTTCGGGTTAGGGTTAGGGTTAGGGTTAGGGTTAGGGTTAGGTACATGCCATGCACAGCTGAGGTTTAGAGTTCCGTTTAGGGTTAGGTCTTTTAGGGTTAGGGTTAGGGTTAGGGTTAGGGTTAGGGTTAGGGTTAGGGTTAGGGTTAGGGTTAGGGTTAGGGTTAGGTACATGCCATGCACAGCTGAGGTTTTGAGTTCCGTGTAGGGTTAGGTCTCTTAGGGTTAGGGTTAGGGTTAGGGTTAGGGTTAGGGTTAGTGTTAGGGTTAGGTACATGCCATGCACAGCTGAGGTTTAGAGTTCCCTTTAGGTATATGCCTCTTAGGGTCAGGATTAGGGTTAGGGTTAGGGTTAGGGTTAGGGTTAGGGTTAGGGTTAGGGTTAGGGTTAGGGTTAGGGTTACGGTTACGGTTAGGGTTAGGGTTACGGTTAGGGTTAGGGTTAGGGTTACCTACATGCCATGCACAGCTGAGGTTTAGAGTTCCGTTTAGGGTTAGGCCTCTTAGGGTTAAGGTTAGGGTTAGGGTTAGGGTTAGGGTTAGGGTTAGGTACATGCCATGCACAGCTGAGGTTAGGGTTAGGGTTAGGGTTAGGGTTAGGGTTATGTACATGCCATGCACAGCTGAGGTTTTGAGTTCCGTTTAGGGTTAGGCCTCTTAGGGTCAGGATTAGGGTTAGGGTTAGGGTTAGGGTTAGGGTTAGTGTTAGGGTTAGGGTTAGGGTTAGGGTTAGGGTTAGGGTTAGGGTTAGGGTTAGGGTTAGGGTTAGGGTTAGGGTTAGGGTTAGGTACATGCCATGCACAGCTGAGGTTTTGAGTTCCGTGTAGGGTTAGGTCTCTTAGGGTTAGGGTTAGGGTTAGGGTTAGGGTTAGGGTTAGGGTTAGGGTTAGGGTTAGGGTTAGGGTTAGGGTTAGGGTTAGGGTTAGGTACATGCCATGCACAGCTGAGGTTTAGAGTTCCGTTTAGGGTTAGGTCTCTTAGGGTTAGGGTTAGGGTTAGGGTTAGGGTTAGGGTTAGGGTTAGGGTTAGGGTTAGGGTTAGGGTTAGGGTTAGGGTTAGGGTTAGAGTTACGTACATGCCATGCACAGCTGAGGTTTAGAGTTCCGTTTAGGGTTAGGTCTCTTAGGGTTAGGGTTAGGGTTAGGGTTAGGGTTAGAGTTATTGTTAGGGTTAGGTACATGCCATGCACAGCTGAGGTTTAGAGTTCCGTTTAGGTATAGGCCTCTTAGGGTCAGGATTAGGGTTAGGGTTAGGGTTAGGGTTAGGGTTAGGGTTAGGGTTAGGGTTACGGTTAGGGTTAGGGTTACGGTTAGGGTTAGGGTTAGGGTTACCTACATGCCAATCACAGCTGAGGTTTAGAGTTCCGTTTAGGGTTAGGCCTCTTAGGGTTAAGGTTAGGGTTAGCGTTAGGGTTAGGGTTAGGGTTAGGTACATGCCATGCACAGCTGAGGTTAGGGTTAGGGTTAGGGTTAGGGTTAGGGTTATGTACATGCCATGCACAGCTGAGGTTTTGAGTTCCGTTTAGGGTTAGGCCTCTTAGGGTCAGGATTAGGGTGAGGGTTAGGGTTAGGGTTAGGGTTAGTGTTAGGGTTAGGGTTAGGGTTAGGGTTAGGGTTAGGGTTAGGGTTAGGGTTAGGGTTAGGGTTAGGGTTACGGTTAGGGTTAGGGTTAGGGTTACCTACATGCCATGCACAGCTGAGGTTTAGAGCTCCGTTTAGGGTTAGGCCTCTTAGGGTTAGGGTTAGGGTTATGTACATGCCATGCACAGCTGAGGTTTAGAGTTCCGTTTAGGGATAGGCCTCTTAGGGTCAGGATTAGGGTTAGGGTTAGGGTTAGGCCTCTTAGTGTTAGGGTTAGGGTTAGGGTTAGGGTTACGGTTAGGGTTAGGGTTAGGGTTAGGGTTAGGGTTAGGGTTAGGGTTACCTACATGCCATGCACAGCTGAGGTTTAGAGCTCCGTTTAGGGTTAGGCCTCTTAGGGTCAGGATTAGGGTTAGGGTTAGGGTTAGGGTTAGGGTTAGGGTTAGGGTTACGGTTACGGTAAGGGTTAGAGTTACGGTTACGGTTAGGGTTAGGGTTACCTACATGCCATGCACAGCTGGGGTTTAGAGCTCCGTTTAGGGTTAGGCCTCTTAGGGTTAAGGTTAGGGTTAGGGTTAGGGTTAGGGTTAGGGTTAGGTACATGCCATGCACAGCTGAGGTTTTGAGTTCCGTTTAGGGTTAGGCCTCTTAGGGTCAGGATTAGGGTGAGGGTTAGGGTTAGAGTTAGGGTTAGTGTTAGGGTTAGGGTTAGGGTTAGGGTTAGGGTTAGGGTTAGGGTTAGGGTTAGGGTTAGGGTTAGGGTTACGGTTAGGGTTAGGGTTAGGGTTACCTACATGCCATGCACAGGTGAGGTTTAGAGCTCCGTTTAGGGTTAGGCCTCTTAGGGTTAGGGTTAGGGTTATGTACATGCCATGCACAGCTGAGGTTTAGAGTTCCGTTTAGGGATAGGCCTCTTAGGGTCAGGATTAGGGTTAGGGTTAGGGGTAGGCCTCTTAGTGTTAGGGTTAGGGTTAGGGTTAGGGTTACGGTTAGGGTTAGGGTTAGGGTTAGGGTTAGGGTTAGGGTTAGGGTTACCTACATGCCATGCACAGCTGAGGTTTAGAGCTCCGTTTAGGGTTAGGCCTCTTAGGGTCAGGATTAGGGTTAGGGTTAGGGTTAGGGTTAGGGTTAGGGTTAGGGTTAGGGTTACGGTTACGGTTAGGGTTAGGGTTACGGTTACGGTTAGGGTTAGGGTTAGGGTTACCTACATGCCATGCACAGCTGGGGTTTAGAGCTCCGTTTAGGGTTAGGCCTCTTAGGGTTAGGGTTAGGGTTAGGGTTAGGGTTAGGGTTAGGGTTAGGGTTAGGTACATGCCATGCACAGCTGAGGTTTAGAGTTCCGTTTAGGGTTAGGTCTTTTAGGGTTAGGGTTAGGGTTAGGGTTAGGGTTAGGGTTAGGGTTAGGGTTAGGGTTAGGGTTAGGGTTAGGTACGTGCCATGCACAGCTGAGGTTTTGAGTTCCGTGTAGGGTTAGGCCTCTTAGGGTCAGGATTAGGGTTAGGGTTAGGGTTAGGGTTAGTGTTAGGGTTAGGTACATGCCATGCACAGCTAAGGTTTAGAGTTCCCTTTAGGTATAGGCCTCTTAGGGTCAGGATTAGGGTTAGGGTTAGGGTTAGGGTTAGGGTTAGGGTTAGGGTTAGGGTTAGGGTTACGGTTAGGGTTAGTGTTACGGTTAGGGTTAGGGTTAGGGTTACCTACATGCCATGCACAGCTGAGGTTTAGAGTTCCGTTTAGGGTTAGGCCTCTTAGGGTTAAGGTTAGGGTTAGGGTTAGGGTTAGGGTTAGGGTTAGGTACATGCCATGCACAGCTGAGGTTAGGGTTAGGGTTAGGGTTAGGATTAGGGTTATGTACATGCCATGCACAGCTGAGGTTTTGAGTTCCGTTTAGGGTTAGGCCTCTTAGGGTCAGGATTAGGGTTAGGGTTAGGGTTAGGGTTAGGGTTAGTGTTAGGGTTAGGGTTAGGGTTAGGGTTAGGGTTAGGGTTAGGGTTAGGGTTACGGTTAGGGTTACGGTTAGGGTTAGGGTTAGGGTTACCTACATGCCATGCACAGCTGAGGTTTAGAGCTCCGTTTAGGGTTAGGCCTCTTAGGGTTAGGGTTAGGGTTATGTACATGCCATGCACAGCTGAGATTTAGAGTTCCGTTAAGGGATAGGCCTCTTAGGGTCAGGATTAGGGTTAGGGTTAGGGTTACGGTTAGGGTTAGGGTTAGGGTTAGGGTTAGGGTTACGGTTAGGGTTAGGGTTAGGGTTAGGGTTAGGGTTAGGGTTACCTACATGCCATGCACAGCTGAGGTTTAGAGTTCCGTTTAGGGTTAGGCCTCTTAGGGTTAAGGTTAGGGTTAGGGTTAGGGTTAGGGTTAGGGTTAGGTACATGCCATGCACAGCTGAGGTTAGGGTTAGGGTTAGGGTTAGGGTTAGGGTTAGGGTTAGGGTTATGTACATGCCATGCACAGCTGAGGTTTTGAGTTCCGTTTAGGGTTAGGCCTCTTAGGGTCAGGATTAGGGTGAGGGTTAGGGTTAGGGTTAGGGTTAGTGTTAGGGTTAGGGTTAGGGTTAGGGTTAGGGTTAGGGTTAGGGTTAGGGTTAGGGTTACGGTTACGGTTAGGGTTAGGGTTACGGTTACGGTTAGGGTTAGGGTTAGGGTTACCTACATGCCATGCACAGCTGGGGTTTAGAGCTCCGTTTAGGGTTAGGCCTCTTCGGGTTAGGGTTAGGGTTAGGGTTAGGGTTAGGGTTAGGTACATGCCATGCACAGCTGAGGTTTAGAGTTCCGTTTAGGGTTAGGTCTTTTAGGGTTAGGGTTAGGGTTAGGGTTAGGGTTAGGGTTAGGGTTAGGGTTAGGGTTAGGGTTAGGGTTAGGGTTAGGGTTAGGGTTAGGGTTAGGGTTAGGGTTAGGTACATGCCATGCACAGCTGAGGTTTTGAGTTCCGTGTAGGGTTAGGTCTCTTAGGGTTAGGGTTAGGGTTAGGGTTAGGGTTAGGGTTAGTGTTAGGGTTAGGTACATGCCATGCACAGCTGAGGTTTAGAGTTCCCTTTAGGTATAGGCCTCTTAGGGTCAGGATTAGGGTTAGGGTTAGGGTTAGGGTTAGGGTTAGGGTTAGGGTTAGGGTTAGGGTTAGGGTTAGGGTTACGGTTAGGGTTAGGGTTACGGTTAGGGTTAGGGTTAGGGTTACCTACATGCCATGCACAGCTGAGGTTTAGAGTTCCGTTTAGGGTTAGGCCTCTTAGGGTTAAGGTTAGGGTTAGGGTTAGGGTTAGGGTTAGGGTTAGGGTTAGGTACATGCCATGCACAGCTGAGGTTAGGGTTAGGGTTAGGGTTAGGGTTAGGGTTATGTACATGCCATGCACAGCTGAGGTTTTGAGTTCCGTTTAGGGTTAGGCCTCTTAGGGTCAGGATTAGGGTTAGGGTTAGGGTTAGGGTTAGGGTTAGTGTTAGGGTTAGGGTTAGGGTTAGGGTTAGGGTTAGGGTTAGGGTTAGGGTTAGGGTTAGGGTTAGGGTTAGGGTTACGGTTAGGTACCTGCCATGCACAGCTGAGGTTTTGAGTTCCGTGTAGGGTTAGGTCTCTTAGGGTTAGGGTTAGGGTTAGGGTTAGGGTTAGGGTTAGGGTTAGGGTTAGGGTTAGGGTTAGGGTTAGGGTTAGGGTTAGGGTTAGGTACATGCCATGCACAGCTGAGGTTTAGAGTTCCGTTTAGGGTTAGGTCTCTTAGGGTTAGGTTTAGGGTTAGGGTTAGGGTTAGGGTTAGGGTTAGGGTTAGGGTTAGGGTTAGGGTTAGGGTTAGAGTTACGTACATGCCATGCACAGCTGAGGTTTAGAGTTCCGTTTAGGGTTAGGTCTCTTAGGGTTAGGGTTAGGGTTAGGGTTAGAGTTAGGGTTATTGTTAGGGTTAGGTACATGCCATGCACAGCTGAGGTTTAGAGTTCCGTTTAGGTATAGGCCTCTTAGGGTCAGGATTAGGGTTAGGGTTAGGGTTAGGGTTAGGGTTAGGGTTAGGGTTAGGGTTACGGTTAGGGTTAGGGTTACGGTTAGGGTTAGGGTTAGGGTTACCTACATGCCATGCACAGCTGAGGTTTAGAGTTCCGTTTAGGGTTAGGCCTCTTAGGGTTAAGGTTAGGGTTAGGGTTAGGGTTAGGGTTAGGGTTAGGTACATGCCATGCACAGCTGAGGTTAGGGTTAGGGTTAGGGTTAGGGTTAGGGTTAGGGTTATGTACATGCCATGCACAGCTGAGGTTTTGAGTTCCGTTTAGGGTTAGGCCTCTTAGGGTCAGGATTAGGGTGAGGGTTAGGGTTAGGGTTAGGGTTAGTGTTAGGGTTAGGGTTAGGGTTAGGGTTAGGGTTAGGGTTAGGGTTAGGGTTAGGGTTAGGGTTAGGGTTACGGTTAGGGTTAGGGTTAGGGTTACCTACATGCCATGCACAGCTGAGGTTTAGAGCTCCGTTTAGGGTTAGGCCTCTTAGGGTTAGGGTTAGGGTTATGTACATGCCATGCACAGCTGAGGTTTAGAGTTCCGTTTAGGGATAGGCCTCTTAGGGTCAGGATTAGGGTTAGGGTTAGGGTTAGGCCTCTTAGTGTTAGGGTTAGGGTTAGGGTTAGGGTTACGGTTAGGGTTAGGGTTAGGGTTAGGGTTAGGGTTAGGGTTAGGGTTACCTACATGCCATGCACAGCTGAGGTTTAGAGCTCCGTTTAGGGTTAGGCCTCTTAGGGTCAGGATTAGGGTTAGGGTTAGGGTTAGGGTTAGGGTTAGGGTTAGGGTTACGGTTAGGGTTAGGGTTAGGGTTACGGTTACGGTTAGGGTTAGGGTTACCTACATGCCATGCACAGCTGGGGTTTAGAGCTCCGTTTAGGGTTAGGCCTCTTAGGGTTAAGGTTAGGGTTAGGGTTAGGGTTAGGGTTAGGGTTAGGTACATGCCATGCACAGCTGAGGTTAGGGTTAGGGTTAGGGTTAGGGTTAGGGTTAGGGTTATGTACATGCCATGCACAGCTGAGGTTTTGAGTTCCGTTTAGGGTTAGGCCTCTTAGGGTCAGGATTAGGGTGAGGGTTAGGGTTAGAGTTAGGGTTAGTGTTAGGGTTAGGGTTAGGGTTAGGGTTAGGGTTAGGGTTAGGGTTAGGGTTAGGGTTACGGTTAGGGTTAGGGTTAGGGTTACCTACATGCCATGCACAGCTGAGGTTTAGAGCTCCGTTTAGGGTTAGGCCTCTTAGGGTTAGGGTTAGGGTTATGTACATGCCATGCACAGCTGAGGTTTAGAGTTCCGTTTAGGGATAGGCCTCTTAGGGTCAGGATTAGGGTTAGGGTTAGGGTTAGGCCTCTTAGTGTTAGGGTTAGGGTTAGGGTTAGGGTTAGGGTTACGGTTAGGGTTAGGGTTAGGGTTAGGGTTAGGGTTAGGGTTACCTACATGCCATGCACAGCTGAGGTTTAGAGCTCCGTTTAGGGTTAGGCCTCTTAGGGTCAGGGTTAGGGTTAGGGTTAGGGTTAGGGTTAGGGTTAGGTACATGCCATGCACAGCTGAGGTTTAGAGTTCCGTTTAGGGTTAGGTCTTTTAGGGTTAGGGTTAGGGTTAGAGTTAGGGTTAGGGTTAGGGTTAGGGTTAGGGTTAGGGTTAGGGTTAGGTACGTGCCATGCACAGCTGAGGTTTTGAGTTCCGTGTAGGGTTAGGCCTCTTAGGGTCAGGATTAGGGTTAGGGTTAGGGTTAGGGTTAGTGTTAGGGTTAGGTACATGCCATGCACAGCTGAGATTTAGAGTTCCCTTTAGGTATAGGCCTCTTAGGGTCAGGATTAGGGTTAGGGTTAGGGTTAGGGTTAGGGTTAGGGTTAGGGTTAGGGTTAGGGTTAGGGTTAGGGTTACGGTTAGGGTTAGGGTTACGGTTAGGGTTAGGGTTAGGGTTACCTACATGCCATGCACAGCTGAGGTTTAGAGTTCCGTTTAGGGTTAGGCCTCTTAGGGTTAAGGTTAGGGTTAGGGTTAGGGTTAGGGTTAGGGTTAGGGTTAGGTACATGCCATGCACAGCTGAGGTTAGGGTTAGGGTTAGGGTTAGGATTAGGGTTATGTACATGCCATGAACAGCTGAGGTTTTGAGTTCCGTTTAGGGTTAGGCCTCTTAGGGTCAGGATTAGGGTTAGGGTTAGGGTTAGGGTTAGGGTTAGTGTTAGGGTTAGGGTTAGGGTTTGGGTTAGGGTTAGGGTTAGGGTTAGGGTTAGGGTTAGGGTTACGGTTAGGGTTAGGGTTAGGGTTACCTACATGCCATGCACAGCTGAGGTTTAGAGCTCCGTTTAGGGTTAGGCCTCTTAGGGTTAGGGTTAGGGTTATGTACATGCCATGCACAGCTGAGATTTAGAGTTCCGTTAAGGGATAGGCCTCTTAGGGTCAGGATTAGGGTTAGGGTTAGGGTTACGGTTAGGGTTAGGGTTAGGGTTAGGGTTAGGGTTACGGTTAGGGTTAGGGTTAGGGTTAGGGTTAGGGTTAGGGTTACCTACATGCCATGCACAGCTGAGGTTTAGAGCTCCGTTTAGGGTTAGGCCTCTTAGGGTCAGGATTAGGGTTAGGGTTAGGGTTAGGGTTAGGGTTAGGGTTAAGGGTTACGGTTACGGTTACGGTTAGGGTTAGGGTTACGGTTACGTTTAGGGTTAGGGTTAGGGTTACCTACATGCCATGCACAGCTGAGGTTTAGAGCTCCGTTTAGGGTTAGGCCTCTTAGGGTTAGGGTTAGGGTTAGGGTTAGGGTTAGGGTTAGGTACATGCCATGCACAGCTGAGGTTTAGAGTTCCGTTTAGGGTTAGGTCTTTTAGGGTTAGGGTTAGGGTTAGGGTTAGGGTTAGGGTTAGGGTTAGGGTTAGGGTTAGGGTTAGGGTTAGGGTTAGGGTTAGGTACATGCCATGCACAGCTGAGGTTTAGAGTTCCGTTTAGGGTTAGGTCTCTTAGGGTTAGGGTTAGGGTTAGGGTTAGGGTTAGGGTTAGTGTTAGGGTTAGGTACATGCCATGCACAGCTGAGGTTTAGAGTTCCGTTTAGGTATAGGCCTCTTAGGGTCAGGATTAGGGTTAGGGTTAGGGTTAGGGTTAGGGTTACGGTTAGGGTTACGGTTAGGGTTAGGGTTACGGTTAGGGTTAGGGTTAGGGTTACCTACATGCCATGCACAGCTGAGGTTTAGAGTTCCGTTTAGGGTTAGGCCTCTTAGGGTTAAGGTTAGGGTTAGGGTTAGGGTTAGGGTTAGGGTTAGGTACATGCCATGCACAGCTGAGGTTAGGGTTAGGGTTAGGGTTAGGGTTAGGGTTAGGGTTATGTACATGCCATGCACAGCTGAGGTTTTGAGTTCCGTTTAGGGTTAGGCCTCTTAGGGTCAGGATTAGGGTGAGGGCTAGGGTTAGGGTTAGGGTTAGTGTTAGGGTTAGGGTTAGGGTTA
>NW_026599599.1:1990000-1992500 GCF_023634155.1 Falco peregrinus | reverse complement strand
GTTCCGTTTAGGGTTAGGTCTCTTAGGGTTAGGGTTAGGGTTAGGGTTAGGGTTAGGGTTAGGGTTAGGGTTAGGGTTAGTGTTAGGTACATGCTATGCACAACTGAGGTTTAGAGTTCCGTTTAGTGTTAGGTCTCTTAGGGTTAGGGTTAGGGTTAGGGTTAGGGTTAGGGTTAGGGTTAGGGTTAGGGTTAGGGTTAGGGTTAGGGTTACGTACATGCCATGCACAGCTGAGGTTTTGAGTTCCGTTTAGGGTTAGGTCTCTTAGGGTTAGGGTTAGGGTTAGGGTTAGGGTTAGGGTTAGGGTTAGGGTTAGGGTTAGGGTTAGGGTTAGGGTTACGTACATGCCATGCACAGCTGAGGTTTAGAGTTGCGTTTAGGGTTAGGCCTCTTAGGGTCAGCATTAGGGTTAGGTTTAGGGTTAGGATTAGGGTTAGGGTTAGGGTTAGGGTTAGGGTTAGGGTTAGGGTTAGGGTTAGGGTTAGGTACATGCCATGCACAGCTGAAGGTTTAGAGTTCCGTTTAGGGTTAGGTCTCTTAGGGTTAGGGTTAGGGTTAGGGTTAGGGTTAGGGTTAGGGTTAGGGTTAGGGTTAGGGTTAGGGTTAGGGTTAGGTACATGCCATGCACAACTGAGGTTTAGAGTTCCGTTTAGTGTTAGGTCTCTTAGGGTTAGGGTTAGGGTTAGGGTTAGGGTTAGGGTTAGGGTTAGGGTTAGGGTTAGGGTTAGGGTTACGTACATGCCATGCACAGCTGAGGTTTTGAGTTCCGTTTAGGGTTAGGTCTCTTAGGGTTAGGGTTAGGGTTAGGGTTAGGGTTAGGGTTAGGGTTAGGGTTAGGGTTAGGGTTAGGGTTACGTACATGCCATGCACAGCTGAGGTTTAGAGTTGCGTTTAGGGTTAGGCCTCTTAGGGTCAGCATTAGGGTTAGGTTTAGGGTTAGGATTAGGGTTAGGGTTAGGGTTAGGGTTAGGGTTAGGGTTAGGGTTAGGGTTAGGGTTAGGGTTAGGTACATGCCATGCACAGCTGAAGGTTTAGAGTTCCGTTTAGGGTTAGGTCTCTTAGGGTTAGGGTTAGGGTTAGGGTTAGGGTTAGGGTTAGGGTTAGGGTTAGGGTTAGGGTTAGGGTTAGGGTTAGGGTTATGGTTAGGTACATGCCATGCACAGATGAGGTTTTGAGTTCCGTTTAGGGTTAGGTCTCCTAGGGTTAGGGTTAGGGTTAGGGTTAGGGTTAGGGTTAGGGTTAGGGTTAGGGTTACGTACATGCCATGCACAGCTGAGGTTTAGAGTTCCGTTTAGGATTAGGTCTCTTAGGGTTACGGTTAGGGTTAGGGTTAGGGTTAGGGTTAGGGTTAGGGTTAGGGTTAGGGTTAGGGTTAGGTACATGCCATGCACAGCTGAGGTTTTGAGTTCCGTTCAGGGTTAGGTCTCTTAGGGTTACGGTTAGTGTTAGGGTTAGGGTTAGGGTTAGGGTTATGCACATGCAATGCACACCTGAGGTTTAGAGTTCCGTTTAGGGTTAGGCCTCTTAGGGTCAGGATTAGGGTTAGGGTTAGGGTTAGGGTTAGGGTTAGGGTTATGGCTAGGGTTAGGGTTATGTACATGCCACGCACAGCTGAGGTTTTGAGTTCCGTTTAGGGTTAGGCCTCTTAGGGTCAGGATTAGGGTTAGGGTTAGGTTTAGGGTTAGGGTTAGGGTTAGGGTTAGGGTTAGGGTTAGGGTTACGGTTAGGGTTAGGGTTAGGGTTAGGGTTAGGGTTACCTACATGCCATGCACAGCTGAGGTTTAGAGCTCCGTTTAGGGTTAGGCCTCTTAGGGTTAGGGTTAGGGTTAGGGTTAGGGTTAGGGTTAGGGTTAGGGTTAGGGTTAGGGTTAGGTACATGCCATGCACAGCTCCGTTTAGGGTTAGGCCTCTTAGGGTTAGGGTTAGGGTTAGGGTTAGGGTTAGGGTTAGGGTTAGGGTTAGGGTTAGGGTTACTTACATGCCATGCACAGCTGAGGTTTAGAGTTGCGTTTAGGGTTAGGCCTCTTAGGGTCAGGAATAAAGTTAGGTTTAGGGTTAGGGTTAGGGTTAGAGTTAGGGTTAGGGTTAGGTTTATGTACATGCCATGCACAGCTGAGGTTTAGAGTTCCGTTTAGGGATAGGCCTCTTAGGGTCAGGATTAGGGTTAGGGTTAGGGTTAGGGTTAGGGTTAGGGTTAGGGTTACGGTTACGGTTACAGTTACGATTACGGTTAGGGTTAGGGTTACCTACATGCCATGCACAGCTGAGGTTTAGAGCTCCGTTTAGGGTTAGGCCTCTTAGGGTTAGGGTTAGGGTTAGGGTTAGGGTTAGGGTTAGGGTTAGGTACATGCCATGCACAGCTGAGGTTTAGAGTTGCGTTTAGGGTGAGGCCTCTTTAGGGTTAGGATTAGGGTTAGGGTTAGGGTTAGGGTTAGGGTTAGGGTTAGGGTTAGGGTTAGGTACATGCCATGCACAGCCGAGGTTTAGAGTTCCGTTTAGT
>NW_026599599.1:1980000-1982500 GCF_023634155.1 Falco peregrinus | reverse complement strand
TGCACAGCTGAGGTTTTGAGTTCCGTGTAGGGTTAGGTCTCTTAGGGTTAGGGTTAGGGTTAGGGTTAGGGTTAGGGTTAGGGTTAGGGTTAGGGTTAGGGTTACGGTTAGGGTTATGTACATGCCATGCACAGCTGAGGTTTTGAGTTCCGTTTAGGGTTAGGTCTCCTAGGGTTAGGGTTAGGGTTAGGGTTAGGGTTAGGGTTAGGGTTAGGGTTAGGGTTAGGGTTACGTACATGCCATGCACAGCTGAGGTTTAGAGTTCCGTTTAGGGTTAGGTCTCTTAGGGTTACGGTTAGGGTTAGGGTTAGGGTTAGGGTTAGGGTTAGGGTTAGGGTTAGGGTTAGGTACATGCCATGCACAGCTGAGGTTTTGAGTTCCGTTTAGGGTTAGGTCTGTTAGGGTTACGGTTAGGGTTAGGGTTAGGGTTAGGGTTAGGGTTATGCACATGCAATGCACAGCTGAGGTTTAGAGTTCCGTTTAGGGTTAGGCCTCTAGGGTCAGGATTAGGGTTAGGGTTAGGGTTAGGGTTAGGGTTAGGATTATGGTTAGGGTTAGGGTTATGTACATGCCATGCACAGCTGAGGTTTTGAGTTCCGTTTAGGGTTAGGCCTCTTAGGGTCAGGATTAGTGTTAGGGTTAGGGTTAGGGTTAGGGTTAGTGTTAGGGTTAGGGTTAGGGTTAGGGTTAGGGTTAGGGTTAGGGTTACGGTTAGGGTTAGGGTTAGGGTTAGGGTTATCTACATGCCATGCACAGCTGAGGTTTAGAGCTCCGTTTAGGGTTAGGCCTCTTAGGGTTAGGGTTAGGGTTATGTACATGCCATGCACAGCTGAGGTTTAGAGTTCCGTTTAGGGATAGGCCTCATAGGGTCAGGATTAGGGTTAGGGTTAGGGTTAGGGTTAGGGTTAGGGTTAGGGTTAGGGTTACGGTTAGGGTTAGGGTTAGGGTTAGGGTTAGGGTTAGGGTTACCTACATGCCATGCACAGCAGAGGTTTAGAGCTCCGTTTAGGGTTAGGCCTCTTAGGGTCAGGATTAGGGTTAGGGTTAGGGTTAGGGTTAGGGTTAGGGTTAGGGTTAGGGTTAGGGTTAGGGTTAGGGTTACGGTTACGGTTAGGGTTAGGGTTAGGGTTAGAGTTACCTACATGCCATGCACAGCTGAGGTTTAGAGCTCCGTTTAGGGTTAGGCCTCTTAATGTTAGGGTTAGGGTTATGTACATGCCATGCACAGCTGAGGTTTAGAGTTCCGTTTAGGGATAGGCCTCTTAGGGTCAGGATTAGGGTTAGGGTTAGGGTTAGGGTTAGGGTTAGGGTTAGGGTTAGGGTTACGGTTAGGGTTGGAGTTAGGGTTAGGGTTAGGGTTAGGGTTACCTACATGCCATGCACAGCTGAGGTTTAGAGCTCCGTTTAGGATTCGGCCTCTTAGGGTAAGGATTAGGGTTAGGGTTAGGGTTAGGGTTAGGGTTAGGGTTACGGTTACGGTTAGGGTTAGGGTTACGGTTACGGTTAGTGTTAGGGTTAGGGTTACCTACATGCCATGCACAGCTGAGGTTTAGAGCTCCGTTTAGGGTTAGGCCTCTTAGGGTTAGGGTTAGGGTTAGGGTTAGGGTTAGGGTTAGGTACATGCCATGCACAGCTGAGGTTTAGAGTTCCGTTTAGGGTTAGGTCTTTTAGGGTTAGGGTTAGGGTTAGGGTTAGGGTTAGGGTTAGGGTTAGGGTTAGGGTTAGGGTTAGGGTTAGGGTTAGGTACATGCCATGCACAGCTTAGGTTTAGAGTTCCGTTTAGTGTTAGGTCTGTTAGGGTCAGGAATAGGGTTAGGGTTAGGGTTAGGTTTAGGGTTAGGGTTAGGGTTAGGGTTAGGTAAATGCCATGCACAGCTGAGGTTTAGAGTTCTGTTTAGTGTTAGGTCTCTTAGGGTTACGGTTACGGTTAGGGTTAGGGTTAGGGTTAGGGTTAGGGTTAGGGATAGGGTTAGGTACATGCCATGCACAACTGAGGTTTAGAGTTCCGTTTAGTGTTAGGTCTCTTAGGGTTACGGTTAGGGTTAGGGTTAGGGTTAGGGTTAGGGTTAGGGTTAGGGTTAGGGTTAGGGTTAGGGTTAGGGTTAGGTACATGCCATGCACAGCTGAGGTTTAGAGTTCCGTTTAGGGTTAGGTCTCTTAGGGTTAGGGTTAGGGTTAGGGTTAGGGTTAGTGTTACCTGCATGCCATGCACAGCTGAGGTTTAGAGTTCCATTTAGGGTTAGGCCTCTTAGGGTTAGGGTTAGGGTTAGGGTTAGGGTTAGGGTTAGGGTTAAGGTTAGGGTTAGGGTTAGGGTTAGGGTTAGGGTTAGGTACATGCCATGCACAGCTGAGGTTTTGAGTTCAGTTTAGGGTTAGGTCTCCTAGGGTTAGCGTTAGGGTTAGGGTTAGGGTTAGGGTTAGGGTTAGGGTTAGGGTTAGGGTTATGCACATGAAATGCACAACTGAGGTTTCGAGTTCCGTTTAGGGTTAGGCCTCTTAG
>NW_026599599.1:1972500-1975000 GCF_023634155.1 Falco peregrinus | reverse complement strand
CTGAGGTTTAGAGTTCCGTTTAGGGTTAGGTCTCCTAGGCTTAGGGTTAGGGTTAGGGTTAGGGTTAGGGTTAGGGTTAGGGTTAGGGTTAGGGTTAGGGTTAGGGTTAGGGTTAGGTACATGCCATGCACAGCTGAGGTTTAGAGTTCCGTTTAGGGTTAGGTCTCTTAGGGTTAGGGTTAGGGTTAGGGTTAGGGTTAGGGTTAGGGTTAGGGTTAGGGTTAGGGTTAGGTACATGCCATGCACAGCTGAGGTTTTGAGTTCCGTTTAGGGTTAGGTCTCTTAGGGTTACGGTTAGGGTTAGGGTTAGGGTTAGGGTTAGGGTTATGCACATGCAATGCACAGCTGAGGTTTAGAGTTCCGTTTAGGGTTAGGCCTCTTAGGGTCAGGATTAGGGTTAGGGTTAGGGTTAGGGTTAGCGTTACGGTTAGGTACATGCCATGCACAGCTGAGGTTTTGAGTTCCGTTTAGGGTATAGGTCTCTTAAGGTTAGGGTTAGGGTTAGGGTTAGGGTTAGGGTTAGGGTTAGGGTTAGGGTTAGGGTTAGGGTTAGGGTTAGGTACATGCCATGTACAGCTGAGGTTTTGAGTTCCGTTCAGGGTTAGGTCTATTAGGGTTAGGGTTAGGTTTAGGGTTAGGGTTAGGGTTAGGGTTAGGGTTAGGGTTAGGGTTAGGGTTAGGGTTAGGGTTATGTACATGCCATGCACAGCTGAGGTTTAGAGTTCCGTTTAGGGATAGGCCTCTTAGGGTCAGGATTAGGGTTAGGGATAGGGTTAGGGTTAGGGTTAAGGTTAGGTACATGCCATGCACAGCTGAGGTTTTGAGTTCCGTGTAGGGTTAGGTCTCTTAGGGTTAGGGTTAGGGTTAGGGTTAGGGTTAGGGTTGGGGTTAGGGTTAGGGTTAGGGTTACGGTTAGGGTTATGTACATGCCATGCACAGCTGAGGTTTTGAGTTCCGTTTAGGGTTAGGTCTCCTAGGGTTAGGGTTAGGGTTAGGGTTAGGGTTAGGGTTAGGGTTAGGGTTAGGGTTAGGGTTACGTACATGCCATGCACAGCTGAGGTTTAGAGTTCCGTTTAGGGTTAGGTCTCTTAGGGTTACGGTTAGGGTTAGGGTTAGGGTTAGGGTTAGGGTTAGGGTTAGGGTTAGGGTTAGGTACATGCCATGCACAGCTGAGGTTTTGAGTTCCGTTTAGGGTTAGGTCTGTTAGGGTTACGGTTAGGGTTAGGGTTAGGGTTAGGGTTAGGGTTATGCACATGCAATGCACAGCTGAGGTTTAGAGTTCCGTTTAGGGTTAGGCCTCTAGGGTCAGGATTAGGGTTAGGGTTAGGGTTAGGGTTAGGGTTAGGATTATGGTTAGGGTTAGGGTTATGTACATGCCATGCACAGCTGAGGTTTTGAGTTCCGTTTAGGGTTAGGCCTCTTAGGGTCAGGATTAGTGTTAGGGTTAGGGTTAGGGTTAGGGTTAGTGTTAGGGTTAGGGTTAGGGTTAGGGTTAGGGTTAGGGTTAGGGTTACGGTTAGGGTTAGGGTTAGGGTTAGGGTTATCTACATGCCATGCACAGCTGAGGTTTAGAGCTCCGTTTAGGGTTAGGCCTCTTAGGGTTAGGGTTAGGGTTATGTACATGCCATGCACAGCTGAGGTTTAGAGTTCCGTTTAGGGATAGGCCTCATAGGGTCAGGATTAGGGTTAGGGTTAGGGTTACGGTTAGGGTTAGGGTTAGGGTTACGGTTAGGGTTAGGGTTAGGGTTAGGGTTAGGGTTAGAGTTACCTACATGCCATGCACAGCTGAGGTTTAGAGCTCCGTTTAGGGTTAGGCCTCTTAATGTTAGGGTTAGGGTTATGTACATGCCATGCACAGCTGAGGTTTAGAGTTCCGTTTAGGGATAGGCCTCTTAGGGTCAGGATTAGGGTTAGGGTTAGGGTTAGGGTTAGGGTTAGGGTTAGGGTTAGGGTTACGGTTAGGGTTGGAGTTAGGGTTAGGGTTAGGGTTAGGGTTACCTACATGCCATGCACAGCTGAGGTTTAGAGCTCCGTTTAGGATTCGGCCTCTTAGGGTAAGGATTAGGGTTAGGGTTAGGGTTAGGGTTAGGGTTAGGGTTAGGGTTAGGGTTACGGTTACGGTTAGGGTTAGGGTTACGGTTACGGTTAGTGTTAGGGTTAGGGTTACCTACATGCCATGCACAGCTGAGGTTTAGAGCTCCGTTTAGGGTTAGGCCTCTTAGGGTTAGGGTTAGGGTTAGGGTTAGGGTTAGGGTTAGGTACATGCCATGCACAGCTGAGGTTTAGAGTTCCGTTTAGGGTTAGGTCTTTTAGGGTTAGGGTTAGGGTTAGGGTTAGGGTTAGGGTTAGGGTTAGGGTTAGGGTTAGGGTTAGGGTTAGGGTTAGGTACATGCCATGCACAGCTTAGGTTTAGAGTTCCGTTTAGTGTTAGGTCTGTTAGGGTCAGGAATAGGGTTAGGGTTAGGGTTAGGTTTAGGGTTAGGGTTAGGGTTAGGTAAAT
>NW_026599599.1:1967500-1970000 GCF_023634155.1 Falco peregrinus | reverse complement strand
TTATGCACATGAAATGCACAACTGAGGTTTAGAGATCCGTTTAGGGTTAGGCCTCTTAGGGTCAGGATTAGGGTTAGGGTTAGGGTTAGGGTTAGGGTTAGGGTTAGGGTTAGGGTTAGGGTTAGGGTTAGGGTTAGGGTTAGGGTTAGGCTTAGGCTTAGGCTTAGGGTTAGGGTTAGGGTTAGGGTTAGGTACATGCCATGTACAGCTGAGGTTTTGAGTTCCGTTCAGGGTTAGGTCTATTAGGGTTAGGGTTAGGTTTAGGGTTAGGGTTAGGGTTAGGGTTAGGGTTACGGTTAGGGTTAGGGTTAGGGTTACCTACATGCCATGCACAGCTGAGGTTTAGAGTTGCGTTTAAGGTTAGGCCTCTTAGGGTCAGGATTAGGGTCAAAATTAGGATTAGGTTTAGGGTTAGGGTTAGGGTTAGGGTTAGGGTTAGGGTTATGTACATGCCATGCACAGCTGAGGTTTAGAGTTCCGTTTAGGGATAGGCTTCTTAGGGTCAGGATTAGGGTTAGGGATAGGGTTAGGGTTAGGGTTAGGGTTAGGTACATGCCATGCACAGCTGAGGTTTTGAGTTCCGTGTAGGGTTAGGTCTCTTAGGGTTAGGGTTAGGGTTAGGGTTAGGGTTAGGGTTAGGGTTAGGGTTAGGGTTAGGGTTAGGGTTAGGGTTAGGGTTAGGGTTAGGGTTAGGGTTAGGGTTAGGGTTAGGTACATGCCATGCACAGCTGAGGTTTAGAGTTCCGTTTAGGGTTTGGTCTCTTAGGGTTAGGGTTAGGGTTAGGGTTAGGGTTAGGGTTAGGGTTAGGGTTAGGGTTAGGGTTAGGGTTAGGGTTAGGGTTAGGGTTACGGTTAGGTACATGCCATGCACAGCTGAGGTTTTGAGTTCCGTTTAGGGTTAGGTCTCCTAGGGTTAGGGTTAGGGTTAGGGTTAGGGTTAGGGTTAGGGTTAGGGTTAGGGTTAGGGTTAGGGTTACGTACATGCCATGCACAGCTGAGGTTTAGAGTTCCGTTTAGGGTTAGGTCTCTTAGAGTTACGGTTAGGGTTAGGGTTAGGGTTAGGGTTAGGGTTAGGGTTAGGGTTAGGGTTAGGGTTAGGGTTAGGGTTAGGTACATGCCATGCACAGCTGAGGTTTTGAGTTCCGTTCAGGGTTAGGTCTCTTAGGGTTACGGTTAGGGTAAGGGTTAGGGTTAGGGTTAGGGTTATGCACATGCAATGCACAGCTGAGGTTTAGAGTTCCGTTTAGGGTTAGGCCTCTTAGGGTCAGGATTAGGGTTAGGGTTAGGGTTAGGGTTAGGGTTAGGGTTATGGTTAGGGTTAGGGTTATGTACATGCCACGCACAGCTGAGGTTTTGAGTTCCGTTTAGGGTTAGGCCTCTTAGGGTCAGGATTAGGTTTAGGGTTAGGGTTAGGGTTAGAATTAGGGTTAGGGTTAGGGTTAGGGTTACGGTTACGGTTACGGTTAGGGTTAGGGTTAGGGTTAGGGTTAGGGTTACCTACATGCCATGCACAGCTGAGGTTTAGAGCTCCGTTTAGGGTTAGGCCTCTTAGGGTTAGGGTTAGGGTTAGGGTTAGGGTTAGGGTTAGGGTTAGGGTTAGGTACATGCCATGCACAGCTGAGGTTAGGGTTAGGGTTAGGGTTAGGGTTAGGGTTAGGGTTATGTACCTGCCATGCACAGCTGAGGTTTAGAGTTCCGTTTAGGGTTAGGCCTCTTAGGGTCAGGATTAGGGTTAGGGTTAGGGTTAGGGTTAGGGTTAGGGTTAGGGTTAGGGTTAGGGTTAGGGTTAGGGTTAGGGTTAGGGTTAGGGTTAGGGTTAGGTACATGCCATGCACAGCTGAGGTTTTGAGTTCCGTTTTGGGTTAGGTCTCTTAGGGTTAGGGTTAGGGTTAGGGTTAGGTTTAGGATTAGGGTTAGGGTTAGGGTTAGGTACATGCCATGCACAGCTGAGGTTTTGAGTTCCGTTTAGGGTTAGAACTCCTAGGGTTAGGGTTAGGGTTAGGGTTAGGGTTAGGGTTAGGGTTAGGGTTAGGGTTAGGGTTACGGTTAGGTACATGCCATGCACAGCTGAGGTTTAGAGTTCCGTTTAGGGTTAGGTCTCCTAGGCTTAGGGTTAGGGTTAGGGTTAGGGTTAGGGTTAGGGTTAGGGTTAGGGTTAGGGTTAGGGTTAGGGTTAGGGTTAGGGTTAGGTACATGCCATGCACAGCTGAGGTTTAGAGTTCCGTTTAGGGTTAGGTCTCTTAGGGTTAGGGTTAGGGTTAGGGTTAGGGTTAGGGTTAGGGTTAGGGTTAGGGTTAGGGTTAGGTACATGCCATGCACAGCTGAGGTTTTGAGTTCCGTTTAGGGTTAGGTCTCTTAGGGTTACGGTTAGGGTTAGGGTTAGGGTTAGGGTTAGGGTTATGCACATGCAATGCACAGCTGAGGTTTAGAGTTCCGTTTAGGGTTAGGCCTCTTAGGGTCAGGATTAGGGTTAGGGTTAGGGTTAGGGTTAGCGTTACGG
>NW_026599599.1:1960000-1962500 GCF_023634155.1 Falco peregrinus | reverse complement strand
GGTTAGGGTTACCTACATGCCATGCACAGCTGAGGTTTAGAGTTGCGTTTAAGGTTAGGCCTCTTAGGGTCAGGATTAGGGTCAAAATTAGGATTAGGTTTAGGGTTAGGGTTAGGGTTAGGGTTAGGGTTAGGGTTATGTACATGCCATGCACAGCTGAGGTTTAGAGTTCCGTTTAGGGATAGGCTTCTTAGGGTCAGGATTAGGGTTAGGGATAGGGTTAGGGTTAGGGTTAGGGTTAGGTACATGCCATGCACAGCTGAGGTTTTGAGTTCCGTGTAGGGTTAGGTCTCTTAGGGTTAGGGTTAGGGTTAGGGTTAGGGTTAGGGTTAGGGTTAGGGTTAGGGTTAGGGTTAGGGTTAGGGTTAGGGTTAGGGTTAGGGTTAGGGTTAGGGTTAGGGTTAGGTACATGCCATGCACAGCTGAGGTTTAGAGTTCCGTTTAGGGTTTGGTCTCTTAGGGTTAGGGTTAGGGTTAGGGTTAGGGTTAGGGTTAGGGTTAGGGTTAGGGTTAGGGTTAGGGTTAGGGTTAGGGTTAGGGTTAGGGTTAGGGTTAGGGTTAGGGTTACGGTTAGGTACATGCCATGCACAGCTGAGGTTTTGAGTTCCGTTTAGGGTTAGGTCTCCTAGGGTTAGGGTTAGGGTTAGGGTTAGGGTTAGGGTTAGGGTTAGGGTTAGGGTTAGGGTTAGGGTTACGTACATGCCATGCACAGCTGAGGTTTAGAGTTCCGTTTAGGGTTAGGTCTCTTAGAGTTACGGTTAGGGTTAGGGTTAGGGTTAGGGTTAGGGTTAGGGTTAGGGTTAGGGTTAGGGTTAGGGTTAGGGTTAGGTACATGCCATGCACAGCTGAGGTTTTGAGTTCCGTTCAGGGTTAGGTCTCTTAGGGTTACGGTTAGGGTAAGGGTTAGGGTTAGGGTTAGGGTTATGCACATGCAATGCACAGCTGAGGTTTAGAGTTCCGTTTAGGGTTAGGCCTCTTAGGGTCAGGATTAGGGTTAGGGTTAGGGTTAGGGTTAGGGTTAGGGTTATGGTTAGGGTTAGGGTTATGTACATGCCACGCACAGCTGAGGTTTTGAGTTCCGTTTAGGGTTAGGCCTCTTAGGGTCAGGATTAGGTTTAGGGTTAGGGTTAGGGTTAGAATTAGGGTTAGGGTTAGGGTTAGGGTTACGGTTACGGTTACGGTTAGGGTTAGGGTTAGGGTTAGGGTTAGGGTTACCTACATGCCATGCACAGCTGAGGTTTAGAGCTCCGTTTAGGGTTAGGCCTCTTAGGGTTAGGGTTAGGGTTAGGGTTAGGGTTAGGGTTAGGGTTAGGTACATGCCATGCACAGCTGAGGTTTAGAGTTGCGTTTAGGGTGAGGCCTCTTTAGGGTTAGGATTAGGGTTAGGGTTAGGGTTAGGGTTAGGTACATGCCATGCACAGCTGAGGTTTAGAGTTCCGTTTAGTGTTAGGTCTCTTAGGGTTAGGGTTAGGGTTAGGGTTAGGGTTAGGGTTAGGGTTACCTACATGCCATGCACAGCTGAGGTTTTGAGTTCCGTTTAGGGTTAGGCCTCTTAGGGTCAGGATTAGTGTTAGGGTTAGGGTTAGGGTTAGGGTTAGTGTTAGGGTTAGGGTTAGGGTTAGGGTTAGGGTTAGGGTTAGGGTTACGGTTAGGGTTAGGGTTAGGGTTAGGGTTATCTACATGCCATGCACAGCTGAGGTTTAGAGCTCCGTTTAGGGTTAGGCCTCTTAGGGTTAGGGTTAGGGTTATGTACATGCCATGCACAGCTGAGGTTTAGAGTTCCGTTTAGGGATAGGCCTCATAGGGTCAGGATTAGGGTTAGGGTTAGGGTTACGGTTAGGGTTAGGGTTAGGGTTACGGTTAGGGTTAGGGTTAGGGTTAGGGTTAGGGTTAGGGTTACCTACATGCCATGCACAGCAGAGGTTTAGAGCTCCGTTTAGGGTTAGGCCTCTTAGGGTCAGGATTAGGGTTAGGGTTAGGGTTAGGGTTAGGGTTAGGGTTAGGGTTAGGGTTAGGGTTAGGGTTACGGTTACGGTTAGGGTTAGGGTTAGGGTTAGAGTTACCTACATGCCATGCACAGCTGAGGTTTAGAGCTCCGTTTAGGGTTAGGCCTCTTAATGTTAGGGTTAGGGTTATGTACATGCCATGCACAGCTGAGGTTTAGAGTTCCGTTTAGGGATAGGCCTCTTAGGGTCAGGATTAGGGTTAGGGTTAGGGTTAGGGTTAGGGTTAGGGTTAGGGTTAGGGTTAGGGTTACGGTTAGGGTTGGAGTTAGGGTTAGGGTTAGGGTTAGGGTTACCTACATGCCATGCACAGCTGAGGTTTAGAGCTCCGTTTAGGATTCGGCCTCTTAGGGTAAGGATTAGGGTTAGGGTTAGGGTTAGGGTTAGGGTTAGGGTTAGGGTTAGGGTTACGGTTACGGTTAGGGTTAGGGTTACGGTTACGGTTAGTGTTAGGGTTAGGGTTACCTACATGCCATGCACAGCTGAGGTTTAGAGCT
>NW_026599599.1:1952500-1957500 GCF_023634155.1 Falco peregrinus | reverse complement strand
TAGGGTTAGGGTTAGGGTTACGGTTAGGGTTGGGGTTAGGGTTAGGGTTAGGGTTAGGGTTACCTACATGCCATGCACAGCTGAGGTTTAGAGCTCCGTTTAGGGTTAGGCCTCTTAGGGTAAGGATTAGGGTTAGGGTTAGGGTTAGGGTTAGGGTTAGGGTTAGGGTTAGGGTTACGGTTACGGTTAGGGTTAGGGTTACGGTTACGGTTAGTGTTAGGGTTAGGGTTACCTACATGCCATGCACAGCTGAGGTTTAGAGCTCCGTTTAGGGTTAGGCCTCTTAGGGTTAGGTTTAGGGTTAGGGTTAGGGTTAGGGTTAGGTACATGCCATGCACAGCTGAGGTTTAGAGTTCCGTTTAGGGTTAGGTCTTTTAGGGTTAGGGTTAGGGTTAGGGTTAGGGTTAGGGTTAGGGTTAGGGTTAGGGTTAGGGTTAGGGTTAGGGTTAGGGTTAGGTACATGCCATGCACAGCTGAGGTTTAGAGTTCCGTTTAGTGTTAGGTCTGTTAGGGTCAGGAATAGGGTTAGGGTTAGTGTTAGGGTTAGGGTTAGGGTTAGGGTTAGGGTTAGGTACATGCCATGCACAGCTGAGGTTTAGAGTTGTGTTTAGAGTTAGGTCTCTTAGGGTTACGGTTACGGTTAGGGTTAGGGTTAGGGTTAGGGTTAGGGTTAGGGATAGGGTTAGGTACATGCCATGCACAACTGAGGTTTAGAGTTCCGTTTAGTGTTAGGTCTCTTAGGGTTACGGTTAGGGTTAGGGTTAGGGTTAGGGTTAGGGTTAGGGTTAGGGTTAGGGTTAGGGTTAGGGTTAGGGTTAGGGTTAGGGTTAGGTACATGCCATGCACAGCTGAGGTTTAGAGTTCCGTTTAGGGTTAGGTCTCTTAGGGTTAGGGTTAGGGTTAGGGTTAGGGTTAGGGTTAGGGTTAGTGTTACCTACATGCCATGCACAGCTGAGGTTTAGAGTTCCATTTAGGGTTAGGCCTCTTAGGGTTAGGGTTAGGGTTAGGGTTAGGGTTAGGGTTAGGGTTAAGGTTAGGGTTAGGGTTAGGGTTAGGGTTAGGGTTAGGTACATGCCATGCACAGCTGAGGTTTTGAGTTCCGTTTAGGGTTAGGTCTCCTAGGGTTAGCGTTAGGGTTAGGGTTAGGGTTAGGGTTAGGGTTAGGGTTAGGGTTATGCACATGAAATGCACAACTGAGGTTTAGAGATCCGTTTAGGGTTAGGCCTCTTAGGGTCAGGATTAGGGTTAGGGTTAGGGTTAGGGTTAGGGTTAGGGTTAGGGTTAGGGTTAGGGTTAGGGTTAGGGTTAGGGTTAGGGTTAGGCTTAGGCTTAGGGTTAGGGTTAGGGTTAGGGTTAGGGTTAGGTACATGCCATGTACAGCTGAGGTTTTGAGTTCCGTTCAGGGTTAGGTCTATTAGGGTTAGGGTTAGGTTTAGGGTTAGGGTTAGGGTTAGGGTTAGGGTTACGGTTAGGGTTAGGGTTAGGGTTACCTACATGCCATGCACAGCTGAGGTTTAGAGTTGCGTTTAAGGTTAGGCCTCTTAGGGTCAGGATTAGGGTCAAAATTAGGATTAGGTTTAGGGTTAGGGTTAGGGTTAGGGTTAGGGTTAGGGTTATGTACATGCCATGCACAGCTGAGGTTTAGAGTTCCGTTTAGGGATAGGCTTCTTAGGGTCAGGATTAGGGTTAGGGATAGGGTTAGGGTTAGGGTTAGGGTTAGGTACATGCCATGCACAGCTGAGGTTTTGAGTTCCGTGTAGGGTTAGGTCTCTTAGGGTTAGGGTTAGGGTTAGGGTTAGGGTTAGGGTTAGGGTTAGGGTTAGGGTTAGGGTTAGGGTTAGGGTTAGGGTTAGGTTTAGGGTTAGGTACATGCCATGCACAGCTGAGGTTTAGAGTTCCGTTTAGGGTTTGGTCTCTTAGGGTTAGGGTTAGGGTTAGGGTTAGGGTTAGGGTTAGGGTTAGGGTTAGGGTTAGGGTTAGGGTTAGGGTTACGGTTAGGTACATGCCATGCACAGCTGAGGTTTTGAGTTCCGTTTAGGGTTAGGTCTCCTAGGGTTAGGGTTAGGGTTAGGGTTAGGGTTAGGGTTAGGGTTAGGGTTAGGGTTAGGGTTAGGGTTACGTACATGCCATGCACAGCTGAGGTTTAGAGTTCCGTTTAGGGTTAGGTCTCTTAGAGTTACGGTTAGGGTTAGGGTTAGGGTAAGGGTTAGGGTTAGGGTTAGGGTTAGGGTTAGGGTTAGGGTTAGGGTTAGGTACATGCCATGTACAGCTGAGGTTTTGAGTTCCGTTCAGGGTTAGGTCTATTAGGGTTAGGGTTAGGTTTAGGGTTAGGGTTAGGGTTAGGGTTAGGGTTACGGTTAGGGTTAGGGTTAGGGTTACCTACATGCCATGCACAGCTGAGGTTTAGAGTTGCGTTTAAGGTTAGGCCTCTTAGGGTCAGGATTAGGGTCAAAATTAGGATTAGGTTTAGGGTTAGGGTTAGGGTTAGGGTTAGGGTTAGGGTTATGTACATGCCATGCACAGCTGAGGTTTAGAGTTCCGTTTAGGGATAGGCTTCTTAGGGTCAGGATTAGGGTTAGGGATAGGGTTAGGGTTAGGGTTAGGGTTAGGTACATGCCATGCACAGCTGAGGTTTTGAGTTCCGTGTAGGGTTAGGTCTCTTAGGGTTAGGGTTAGGGTTAGGGTTAGGGTTAGGGTTAGGGTTAGGGTTAGGGTTAGGGTTAGGGTTAGGGTTAGGGTTAGGGTTAGGGTTAGGTTTAGGGTTAGGTACATGCCATGCACAGCTGAGGTTTAGAGTTCCGTTTAGGGTTTGGTCTCTTAGGGTTAGGGTTAGGGTTAGGGTTAGGGTTAGGGTTAGGGTTAGGGTTAGGGTTAGGGTTAGGGTTAGGGTTAGGGTTAGGGTTAGGGTTAGGGTTAGGGTTAGGGTTACGGTTAGGTACATGCCATGCACAGCTGAGGTTTTGAGTTCCGTTTAGGGTTAGGTCTCCTAGGGTTAGGGTTAGGGTTAGGGTTAGGGTTAGGGTTAGGGTTAGGGTTAGGGTTAGGGTTAGGGTTACGTACATGCCATGCACAGCTGAGGTTTAGAGTTCCGTTTAGGGTTAGGTCTCTTAGAGTTACGGTTAGGGTTAGGGTTAGGGTTAGGGTTAGGGTTAGGGTTAGGGTTAGGGTTAGGGTTAGGGTTAGGGTTAGGTACATGCCATGCACAGCTGAGGTTTTGAGTTCCGTTCAGGGTTAGGTCTCTTAGGGTTACGGTTAGGGTAAGGGTTAGGATTAGGGTTAGGGTTATGCACATGCAATGCACAGCTGAGGTTTAGAGTTCCGTTTAGGGTTAGGCCTCTTAGGGTCAGGATTAGGGTTAGGGTTAGGGTTAGGGTTAGGGTTAGGGTTATGGTTAGGGTTAGGGTTATGTACATGCCACGCACAGCTGAGGTTTTGAGTTCCGTTTAGGGTTAGGCCTCTTAGGGTCAGGATTAGGTTTAGGGTTAGGGTTAGGGTTAGAATTAGGGTTAGGGTTAGGGTTAGGGTTAGGGTTAGGGTTAGGGTTAGGGTTAGGGTTAGGGTTAGGGTTAGGGTTAGGTACATGCCATGCACAGCTGAGGTTTTGAGTTCCGTTCAGGGTTAGGTCTCTTAGGGTTACGGTTAGGGTAAGGGTTAGGGTTAGGGTTAGGGTTATGCACATGCAATGCACAGCTGAGGTTTAGAGTTCCGTTTAGGGTTAGGCCTCTTAGGGTCAGGATTAGGTTTAGGGTTAGGGTTAGGGTTAGAATTAGGGTTAGGGTTAGGGTTAGGGTTACGGTTACGGTTACGGTTAGGGTTAGGGTTAGGGTTAGGGTTAGGGTTACCTACATGCCATGCACAGCTGAGGTTTAGAGCTCCGTTTAGGGTTAGGCCTCTTAGGGTTAGGGTTAGGGTTAGGGTTAGGGTTAGGGTTAGGGTTAGGTACATGCCATGCACAGCTGAGGTTTAGAGTTGCGTTTAGGGTGAGGCCTCTTTAGGGTTAGGATTAGGGTTAGGGTTAGGGTTAGGGTTAGGTACATGCCATGCACAGCTGAGGTTTAGAGTTCCGTTTAGTGTTAGGTCTCTTAGGGTTAGGGTTAGGGTTAGGGTTAGGGTTAGGGTTAGGGTTACCTACATGCCATGCACAGCTGAGGTTTTGAGTTCCGTTTAGGGTTAGGCCTCTTAGGGTCAGGATTAGTGTTAGGGTTAGGGTTAGGGTTAGGGTTAGTGTTAGGGTTAGGGTTAGGGTTAGGGTTAGGGTTAGGGTTAGGGTTACGGTTAGGGTTAGGGTTAGGGTTAGGGTTACCTACATGCCATGCACAGCTGAGGTTTAGAGCTCCGTTTAGGGTTAGGCCTCTTAGGGTTAGGGTTAGGGTTATGTACATGCCATGCACAGCTGAGGTTTAGAGTTCCGTTTAGGGATAGGCCTCATAGGGTCAGGATTAGGGTTAGGGTTAGGGTTACGGTTAGGGTTAGGGTTAGGGTTACGGTTAGGGTTAGGGTTAGGGTTAGGGTTAGGGTTACCTACATGCCATGCACAGCAGAGGTTTAGAGCTCCGTTTAGGGTTAGGCCTCTTAGGGTCAGGATTAGGGTTAGGGTTAGGGTTAGGGTTAGGGTTAGGGTTAGGGTTAGGGTTAGGGTTAGGGTTACGGTTACGGTTAGGGTTAGGGTTAGGGTTAGAGTTACCTACATGCCATGCACAGCTGAGGTTTAGAGCTCCGTTTAGGGTTAGGCCTCTTAATGTTAGGGTTAGGGTTATGTACATGCCATGCACAGCTGAGGTTTAGAGTTCCGTTTAGGGATAGGCCTCTTAGGGTCAGGATTAGGGTTAGGGTTAGGGTTAGGGTTAGGGTTAGGGTTAGGGTTAGGGTTACGGTTAGGGTTGGAGTTAGGGTTAGGGTTAGGGTTAGGGTTACCTACATGCCATGCACAGCTGAGGTTTAGAGCTCCGTTTAGGATTCGGCCTCTTAGGGTAAGGATTAGGGTTAGGGTTAGGGTTAGG
>NW_026599599.1:1917500-1950000 GCF_023634155.1 Falco peregrinus | reverse complement strand
GGTTAGGCCTCTTAGGGTTAGGGTTAGGGTTATGTACATGCCATGCACAGCTGAGGTTTAGAGTTCCGTTTAGGGATAGGCCTCTTAGGGTCAGGATTAGGGTTAGGGTTAGGGTTAGGGTTAGGGTTAGGGTTACGGTTAGGGTTGGGGTTAGGGTTAGGGTTAGGGTTAGGGTTACCTACATGCCATGCACAGCTGAGGTTTAGAGCTCCGTTTAGGGTTAGGCCTCTTAGGGTAAGGATTAGGGTTAGGGTTAGGGTTAGGGTTAGGGTTAGGGTTAGGGTTAGGGTTACGGTTACGGTTAGGGTTAGGGTTACGGTTACGGTTAGTGTTAGGGTTAGGGTTACCTACATGCCATGCACAGCTGAGGTTTAGAGCTCCGTTTAGGGTTAGGCCTCTTAGGGTTAGGTTTAGGGTTAGGGTTAGGGTTAGGGTTAGGTACATGCCATGCACAGCTGAGGTTTAGAGTTCCGTTTAGGGTTAGGTCTTTTAGGGTTAGGGTTAGGGTTAGGGTTAGGGTTAGGGTTAGGGTTAGGGTTAGGGTTAGGGTTAGGGTTAGGGTTAGGGTTAGGTACATGCCATGCACAGCTGAGGTTTAGAGTTCCGTTTAGTGTTAGGTCTGTTAGGGTCAGGAATAGGGTTAGGGTTAGTGTTAGGGTTAGGGTTAGGGTTAGGGTTAGGGTTAGGTACATGCCATGCACAGCTGAGGTTTAGAGTTGTGTTTAGAGTTAGGTCTCTTAGGGTTACGGTTACGGTTAGGGTTAGGGTTAGGGTTAGGGTTAGGGTTAGGGATAGGGTTAGGTACATGCCATGCACAACTGAGGTTTAGAGTTCCGTTTAGTGTTAGGTCTCTTAGGGTTACGGTTAGGGTTAGGGTTAGGGTTAGGGTTAGGGTTAGGGTTAGGGTTAGGGTTAGGGTTAGGGTTAGGGTTAGGGTTAGGGTTAGGTACATGCCATGCACAGCTGAGGTTTAGAGTTCCGTTTAGGGTTAGGTCTCTTAGGGTTAGGGTTAGGGTTAGGGTTAGGGTTAGGGTTAGGGTTAGTGTTACCTACATGCCATGCACAGCTGAGGTTTAGAGTTCCATTTAGGGTTAGGCCTCTTAGGGTTAGGGTTAGGGTTAGGGTTAGGGTTAGGGTTAGGGTTAAGGTTAGGGTTAGGGTTAGGGTTAGGGTTAGGGTTAGGTACATGCCATGCACAGCTGAGGTTTTGAGTTCCGTTTAGGGTTAGGTCTCCTAGGGTTAGCGTTAGGGTTAGGGTTAGGGTTAGGGTTAGGGTTAGGGTTAGGGTTATGCACATGAAATGCACAACTGAGGTTTAGAGATCCGTTTAGGGTTAGGCCTCTTAGGGTCAGGATTAGGGTTAGGGTTAGGGTTAGGGTTAGGGTTAGGGTTAGGGTTAGGGTTAGGGTTAGGGTTAGGGTTAGGGTTAGGGTTAGGCTTAGGCTTAGGCTTAGGGTTAGGGTTAGGGTTAGGGTTAGGTACATGCCATGTACAGCTGAGGTTTTGAGTTCCGTTCAGTGTTAGGTCTATTAGGGTTAGGGTTAGGTTTAGGGTTAGGGTTAGGGTTAGGGTTAGGGTTACGGTTAGGGTTAGGGTTAGGGTTACCTACATGCCATGCACAGCTGAGGTTTAGAGTTGCGTTTAAGGTTAGGCCTCTTAGGGTCAGGATTAGGGTCAAAATTAGGATTAGGTTTAGGGTTAGGGTTAGGGTTAGGGTTAGGGTTAGGGTTATGTACATGCCATGCACAGCTGAGGTTTAGAGTTCCGTTTAGGGATAGGCTTCTTAGGGTCAGGATTAGGGTTAGGGATAGGGTTAGGGTTAGGGTTAGGGTTAGGTACATGCCATGCACAGCTGAGGTTTTGAGTTCCGTGTAGGGTTAGGTCTCTTAGGGTTAGGGTTAGGGTTAGGGTTAGGGTTAGGGTTAGGGTTAGGGTTAGGGTTAGGGTTAGGGTTAGGTTTAGGGTTAGGTACATGCCATGCACAGCTGAGGTTTAGAGTTCCGTTTAGGGTTTGGTCTCTTAGGGTTAGGGTTAGGGTTAGGGTTAGGGTTAGGGTTAGGGTTAGGGTTAGGGTTAGGGTTAGGGTTAGGGTTAGGGTTAGGGTTAGGGTTAGGGTTAGGGTTAGGGTTACGGTTAGGTACATGCCATGCACAGCTGAGGTTTTGAGTTCCGTTTAGGGTTAGGTCTCCTAGGGTTAGGGTTAGGGTTAGGGTTAGGGTTAGGGTTAGGGTTAGGGTTAGGGTTAGGGTTAGGGTTACGTACATGCCATGCACAGCTGAGGTTTAGAGTTCCGTTTAGGGTTAGGTCTCTTAGAGTTACGGTTAGGGTTAGGGTTAGGGTTAGGGTTAGGGTTAGGGTTAGGGTTAGGGTTAGGGTTAGGGTTAGGGTTAGGTACATGCCATGCACAGCTGAGGTTTTGAGTTCCGTTCAGGGTTAGGTCTCTTAGGGTTACGGTTAGGGTAAGGGTTAGGGTTAGGGTTAGGGTTATGCACATGCAATGCACAGCTGAGGTTTAGAGTTCCGTTTAGGGTTAGGCCTCTTAGGGTCAGGATTAGGGTTAGGGTTAGGGTTAGGGTTAGGGTTAGGGTTATGGTTAGGGTTAGGGTTATGTACATGCCACGCACAGCTGAGGTTTTGAGTTCCGTTTAGGGTTAGGCCTCTTAGGGTCAGGATTAGGTTTAGGGTTAGGGTTAGGGTTAGAATTAGGGTTAGGGTTAGGGTTAGGGTTACGGTTACGGTTACGGTTAGGGTTAGGGTTAGGGTTAGGGTTAGGGTTACCTACATGCCATGCACAGCTGAGGTTTAGAGCTCCGTTTAGGGTTAGGCCTCTTAGGGTTAGGGTTAGGGTTAGGGTTAGGGTTAGGGTTAGGGTTAGGTACATGCCATGCACAGCTGAGGTTTAGAGTTGCGTTTAGGGTGAGGCCTCTTTAGGGTTAGGATTAGGGTTAGGGTTAGGGTTAGGGTTAGGTACATGCCATGCACAGCTGAGGTTTAGAGTTCCGTTTAGTGTTAGGTCTCTTAGGGTTAGGGTTAGGGTTAGGGTTAGGGTTAGGGTTAGGGTTACCTACATGCCATGCACAGCTGAGGTTTAGAGTTCTGTTTAGGGTTAGACCTCTTAGGGTTAGGGTTAGGGTTAGGGTTAGGGTTAGGGTTAGGGTTAGGGTTAGGGTTAGGTACATGCCATGCACAGCTGAGGTTAGGGTTAGGGTTAGGGTTAGGGTTAGGGTTAGGGTTAGGTTAGGGTTAGGGTTAGGGTTAGGGTTAGGGTTAGGGTTAGGTTTAGGGTTAGGTACATGCCATGCACAGCTGAGGTTTAGAGTTCCGTTTAGGGTTTGGTCTCTTAGGGTTAGGGTTAGGGTTAGGGTTAGGGTTAGGGTTAGGGTTAGGGTTAGGGTTAGGGTTAGGGTTAGGGTTAGGGTTAGGGTTAGGGTTAGGGTTAGGGTTAGGGTTAGGGTTACGGTTAGGTACATGCCATGCACAGCTGAGGTTTTGAGTTCCGTTTAGGGTTAGGTCTCCTAGGGTTAGGGTTAGGGTTAGGGTTAGGGTTAGGGTTAGGGTTAGGGTTAGGGTTAGGGTTAGGGTTACGTACATGCCATGCACAGCTGAGGTTTAGAGTTCCGTTTAGGGTTAGGTCTCTTAGAGTTACGGTTAGGGTTAGGGTTAGGGTTAGGGTTAGGGTTAGGGTTAGGGTTAGGGTTAGGGTTAGGGTTAGGGTTAGGTACATGCCATGCACAGCTGAGGTTTTGAGTTCCGTTCAGGGTTAGGTCTCTTAGGGTTACGGTTAGGGTAAGGGTTAGGGTTAGGGTTAGGGTTATGCACATGCAATGCACAGCTGAGGTTTAGAGTTCCGTTTAGGGTTAGGCCTCTTAGGGTCAGGATTAGGGTTAGGGTTAGGGTTAGGGTTAGGGTTAGGGTTATGGTTAGGGTTAGGGTTATGTACATGCCACGCACAGCTGAGGTTTTGAGTTCCGTTTAGGGTTAGGCCTCTTAGGGTCAGGATTAGGTTTAGGGTTAGGGTTAGGGTTAGAATTAGGGTTAGGGTTAGGGTTAGGGTTACGGTTACGGTTACGGTTAGGGTTAGGGTTAGGGTTAGGGTTAGGGTTACCTACATGCCATGCACAGCTGAGGTTTAGAGCTCCGTTTAGGGTTAGGCCTCTTAGGGTTAGGGTTAGGGTTAGGGTTAGGGTTAGGGTTAGGGTTAGGTACATGCCATGCACAGCTGAGGTTTAGAGTTGCGTTTAGGGTGAGGCCTCTTTAGGGTTAGGATTAGGGTTAGGGTTAGGGTTAGGGTTAGGTACATGCCATGCACAGCTGAGGTTTAGAGTTCCGTTTAGTGTTAGGTCTCTTAGGGTTAGGGTTAGGGTTAGGGTTAGGGTTAGGGTTAGGGTTAGGGTTACCTACATGCCATGCACAGCTGAGGTTTAGAGTTCTGTTTAGGGTTAGTCCTCTTAGGGTTAGGGTTAGGGTTAGGGTTAGGGTTAGGGTTAGGGTTAGGGTTAGGGTTAGGTACATGCCATGCACAGCTGAGGTTAGGGTTAGGGTTAGGGTTAGGGTTAGGGTTAGGGTTAGGGTTAGGGTTAGGGTTAGGGTTAGGGTTAGGGTTAGGGTTAGGGTTAGGATTAGGGTTAGGGTTACTTACATGCCATGCACAGCTGAGGTTTAGAGTTGCGTTTAGGGTTAGGCCTCTTAGGGTCAGGAATAAAGTTAGGTTTAGGGTTAGGGTTAGGGTTAGAGTTAGGGTTAGGGTTAGGTTTATGTACATGCCATGCACAGCTGAGGTTTAGAGTTCCGTTTAGGGATAGGCCTCTTAGGGTCAGGATTAGGGTTAGGGTTAGGGTTAGGGTTAGGGTTAGGGTTAGGGTTAGGGTTACGGTTACGGTTACGATTACGGTTAGGGTTAGGGTTACCTACATGCCATGCACAGCTGAGGTTTAGAGCTCCGTTTAGGGTTAGGCCTCTTAGGGTTAGGGTTAGGGTTTGGGTTAGGGTTAGGGTTAGGGTTAGGGTTAGGGTTAGGTACATGCCATGCACAGCTGAGGTTTAGAGTTCCGTTTAGGGTTAGGTCTCTTAGGGTTAGGGTTAGGGTTAGGGTTAGGGTTAGGGTTAGGGTTAGGGTTAGGGTTAGGGTTAGGGTTAGGGTTAGGGTTAGGGTTAGGGTTAGGGTTAGGGTTACGGTTAGGTACATGCCATGCACAGCTGAGGTTTTGAGTTCCGTTTAGGGTTAGGTCTCCTAGGGTTAGGGTTAGGGTTAGGGTTAGGGTTAGGGTTAGGGTTAGGGTTAGGGTTACGTACATGCCATGCACAGCTGAGGTTTAGAGTTCCGTTTAGGATTAGGTCTCTTAGGGTTACGGTTAGGGTTAGGGTTAGGGTTAGGGTTAGGGTTAGGGTTAGGGTTAGGGTTAGGGTTAGGGTTAGGGTTAGGTACATGCCATGCACAGCTGAGGTTTTGAGTTCCGTTCAGGGTTAGGTCTCTTAGGGTTACGGTTAGGGTTAGGGTTAGGGTTAGGGTTAGGGTTATGCACATGCAATGCACACCTGAGGTTTAGAGTTCCGTTTAGGGTTAGGCCTCTTAGGGTCAGGATTAGGGTTAGGGTTAGGGTTAGGGTTAGGGTTAGGGTTATGGTTAGGGTTAGGGTTATGTACATGCCACGCACAGCTGAGGTTTTGAGTTCCGTTTAGGGTTAGGCCTCTTAGGGTCAGGATTAGGGTTAGGGTTAGGGTTAGGGTTAGGGTTAGGGTTAGGGTTAGGGTTAGGGTTAGGGTTACGGTTAGGGTTAGGGTTAGGGTTAGGGTTAGGGTTACCTACATGCCATGCACAGCTGAGGTTTAGAGCTCCGTTTAGGGTTAGGCCTCTTAGGGTTAGGGTTAGGGTTAGGGTTAGGGTTAGGGTTAGGGTTAGGGTTAGGGTTAGGGTTAGGGTTAGGTACATGCCATGCACAGCTGAGGTTAGGTTTAGGGTTAGGGTTAGGGTTAGGGTTAGGGTTAGGGTTAGGGTTAGGGTTAGGGTTAGGGTTAGGGTTAGGGTTAGGGTTACTTACATGCCATGCACAGCTGAGGTTTAGAGTTGCGTTTAGGGTTAGGCCTCTTAGGGTCAGGAATAAAGTTAGGTTTAGGGTTAGGGTTAGGGTTAGAGTTAGGGTTAGGGTTAGGTTTATGTACATGCCATGCACAGCTGAGGTTTAGAGTTCCGTTTAGGGATAGGCCTCTTAGGGTCAGGATTAGGGTTAGGGTTAGGGTTAGGGTTAGGGTTAGGGTTAGGGTTAGGGTTAGGGTTAGGGTTAGGGTTAGGGTTACGGTTAGGTACATGCCATGCACAGATGAGGTTTTGAGTTCCGTTTAGGGTTAGGCCTCTTAGGGTTAGGGTTAGGGTTAGGGTTAGGGTTAGGGTTAGGGTTAGGTACATGCCATGCACAGCTGAGGTTTAGAGTTGCGTTTAGGGTGAGGCCTCTTTAGGGTTAGGATTAGGGTTAGGGTTAGGGTTAGGGTTAGGGTTAGGGTTAGGGTTAGGTACATGCCATGCACAGCTGAGGTTTAGAGTTCCGTTTAGTGTTAGGTCTCTTAGGGTTAGGGTTAGGGTTAGGGTTAGGGTTAGGGTTAGGGTTAGGTACATGCCATGCACAGCTGAGGTTTTGAGTTCTGTTTAGGGTTAGTCCTCTTAGGGTTAGGGTTAGGGTTAGGGTTAGGGTTAGGGTTAGGGTTAGGGTTAGGGTTAGGGTTAGGGTTAGGTACATGCCATGCACAGCTGAGGTTAGGGTTAGGGTTAGGGTTAGGGTTAGGGTTAGGGTTAGGGTTAGGGTTAGGGTTAGGGTTAGGGTTAGGGTTAGGGTTAGGGTTACTTACATGCCATGCACAGCTGAGGTTTAGAGTTGCGTTTAGGGTTAGGCCTCTTAGGGTCAGGAATAAAGTTAGGTTTAGGGTTAGGGTTAGGGTTAGAGTTAGGGTTAGGGTTAGGTTTATGTACATGCCATGCACAGCTGAGGCTTAGAGTTCCGTTTAGGGATAGGCCTCTTAGGGTCAGGATTAGGGTTAGGGTTAGGGTTAGGGTTAGGGTTAGGGTTAGGGTTACGGTTACGCTTACGGTTACGATTACGGTTAGGGTTAGGGTTACCTACATGCCATGCACAGCTGAGGTTTAGAGCTCCGTTTAGGGTTAGGCCTCTTAGGGTAAGGATTAGGGTTAGGGTTAGGGTTAGGGTTAGGGTTAGGGTTAGGGTTAGGGTTACGGTTACGGTTAGGGTTAGGGTTACGGTTACGGTTAGTGTTAGGGTTAGGGTTACCTACATGCCATGCACAGCTGAGGTTTAGAGCTCCGTTTAGGGTTAGGCCTCTTAGGGTTAGGTTTAGGGTTAGGGTTAGGGTTAGGGTTAGGTACATGCCATGCACAGCTGAGGTTTAGAGTTCCGTTTAGGGTTAGGTCTTTTAGGGTTAGGGTTAGGGTTAGGGTTAGGGTTAGGGTTAGGGTTAGGGTTAGGGTTAGGGTTAGGGTTAGGGTTAGGGTTAGGTACATGCCATGCACAGCTGAGGTTTAGAGTTCCGTTTAGTGTTAGGTCTGTTAGGGTCAGGAATAGGGTTAGGGTTAGTGTTAGGGTTAGGGTTAGGGTTAGGGTTAGGGTTAGGTACATGCCATGCACAGCTGAGGTTTAGAGTTGTGTTTAGAGTTAGGTCTCTTAGGGTTACGGTTACGGTTAGGGTTAGGGTTAGGGTTAGGGTTAGGGTTAGGGATAGGGTTAGGTACATGCCATGCACAACTGAGGTTTAGAGTTCCGTTTAGTGTTAGGTCTCTTAGGGTTACGGTTAGGGTTAGGGTTAGGGTTAGGGTTAGGGTTAGGGTTAGGGTTAGGGTTAGGGTTAGGGTTAGGGTTAGGGTTAGGGTTAGGTACATGCCATGCACAGCTGAGGTTTAGAGTTCCGTTTAGGGTTAGGTCTCTTAGGGTTAGGGTTAGGGTTAGGGTTAGGGTTAGGGTTAGGGTTAGTGTTACCTACATGCCATGCACAGCTGAGGTTTAGAGTTCCATTTAGGGTTAGGCCTCTTAGGGTTAGGGTTAGGGTTAGGGTTAGGGTTAGGGTTAGGGTTAAGGTTAGGGTTAGGGTTAGGGTTAGGGTTAGGGTTAGGTACATGCCATGCACAGCTGAGGTTTTGAGTTCCGTTTAGGGTTAGGTCTCCTAGGGTTAGCGTTAGGGTTAGGGTTAGGGTTAGGGTTAGGGTTAGGGTTAGGGTTATGCACATGAAATGCACAACTGAGGTTTAGAGATCCGTTTAGGGTTAGGCCTCTTAGGGTCAGGATTAGGGTTAGGGTTAGGGTTAGGGTTAGGGTTAGGGTTAGGGTTAGGGTTAGGGTTAGGGTTAGGGTTAGGGTTAGGGTTAGGCTTAGGCTTAGGCTTAGGGTTAGGGTTAGGGTTAGGGTTAGGTACATGCCATGTACAGCTGAGGTTTTGAGTTCCGTTCAGTGTTAGGTCTATTAGGGTTAGGGTTAGGTTTAGGGTTAGGGTTAGGGTTAGGGTTAGGGTTACGGTTAGGGTTAGGGTTAGGGTTACCTACATGCCATGCACAGCTGAGGTTTAGAGTTGCGTTTAAGGTTAGGCCTCTTAGGGTCAGGATTAGGGTCAAAATTAGGATTAGGTTTAGGGTTAGGGTTAGGGTTAGGGTTAGGGTTAGGGTTATGTACATGCCATGCACAGCTGAGGTTTAGAGTTCCGTTTAGGGATAGGCTTCTTAGGGTCAGGATTAGGGTTAGGGATAGGGTTAGGGTTAGGGTTAGGGTTAGGTACATGCCATGCACAGCTGAGGTTTTGAGTTCCGTGTAGGGTTAGGTCTCTTAGGGTTAGGGTTAGGGTTAGGGTTAGGGTTAGGGTTAGGGTTAGGGTTAGGGTTAGGGTTAGGGTTAGGGTTAGGGTTAGGGTTAGGGTTAGGTTTAGGGTTAGGTACATGCCATGCACAGCTGAGGTTTAGAGTTCCGTTTAGGGTTTGGTCTCTTAGGGTTAGGGTTAGGGTTAGGGTTAGGGTTAGGGTTAGGGTTAGGGTTAGGGTTAGGGTTAGGGTTAGGGTTAGGGTTAGGGTTAGGGTTAGGGTTAGGGTTACGGTTAGGTACATGCCATGCACAGCTGAGGTTTTGAGTTCCGTTTAGGGTTAGGTCTCCTAGGGTTAGGGTTAGGGTTAGGGTTAGGGTTAGGGTTAGGGTTAGGGTTAGGGTTAGGGTTAGGGTTACGTACATGCCATGCACAGCTGAGGTTTAGAGTTCCGTTTAGGGTTAGGTCTCTTAGAGTTACGGTTAGGGTTAGGGTTAGGGTTAGGGTTAGGGTTAGGGTTAGGGTTAGGGTTAGGGTTAGGGTTAGGGTTAGGTACATGCCATGCACAGCTGAGGTTTTGAGTTCCGTTCAGGGTTAGGTCTCTTAGGGTTACGGTTAGGGTAAGGGTTAGGGTTAGGGTTAGGGTTATGCACATGCAATGCACAGCTGAGGTTTAGAGTTCCGTTTAGGGTTAGGCCTCTTAGGGTCAGGATTAGGGTTAGGGTTAGGGTTAGGGTTAGGGTTAGGGTTATGGTTAGGGTTAGGGTTATGTACATGCCACGCACAGCTGAGGTTTTGAGTTCCGTTTAGGGTTAGGCCTCTTAGGGTCAGGATTAGGTTTAGGGTTAGGGTTAGGGTTAGAATTAGGGTTAGGGTTAGGGTTAGGGTTACGGTTACGGTTACGGTTAGGGTTAGGGTTAGGGTTAGGGTTAGGGTTACCTACATGCCATGCACAGCTGAGGTTTAGAGCTCCGTTTAGGGTTAGGCCTCTTAGGGTTAGGGTTAGGGTTAGGGTTAGGGTTAGGGTTAGGGTTAGGTACATGCCATGCACAGCTGAGGTTTAGAGTTGCGTTTAGGGTGAGGCCTCTTTAGGGTTAGGATTAGGGTTAGGGTTAGGGTTAGGGTTAGGTACATGCCATGCACAGCTGAGGTTTAGAGTTCCGTTTAGTGTTAGGTCTCTTAGGGTTAGGGTTAGGGTTAGGGTTAGGGTTAGGGTTAGGGTTACCTACATGCCATGCACAGCTGAGGTTTAGAGTTCTGTTTAGGGTTAGACCTCTTAGGGTTAGGGTTAGGGTTAGGGTTAGGGTTAGGGTTAGGGTTAGGGTTAGGGTTAGGTACATGCCATGCACAGCTGAGGTTAGGGTTAGGGTTAGGGTTAGGGTTAGGGTTAGGGTTAGGTTAGGGTTAGGGTTAGGGTTAGGGTTAGGGTTAGGGTTAGGTTTAGGGTTAGGTACATGCCATGCACAGCTGAGGTTTAGAGTTCCGTTTAGGGTTTGGTCTCTTAGGGTTAGGGTTAGGGTTAGGGTTAGGGTTAGGGTTAGGGTTAGGGTTAGGGTTAGGGTTAGGGTTAGGGTTAGGGTTAGGGTTAGGGTTAGGGTTAGGGTTAGGGTTAGGGTTACGGTTAGGTACATGCCATGCACAGCTGAGGTTTTGAGTTCCGTTTAGGGTTAGGTCTCCTAGGGTTAGGGTTAGGGTTAGGGTTAGGGTTAGGGTTAGGGTTAGGGTTAGGGTTAGGGTTAGGGTTACGTACATGCCATGCACAGCTGAGGTTTAGAGTTCCGTTTAGGGTTAGGTCTCTTAGAGTTACGGTTAGGGTTAGGGTTAGGGTTAGGGTTAGGGTTAGGGTTAGGGTTAGGGTTAGGGTTAGGGTTAGGGTTAGGTACATGCCATGCACAGCTGAGGTTTTGAGTTCCGTTCAGGGTTAGGTCTCTTAGGGTTACGGTTAGGGTAAGGGTTAGGGTTAGGGTTAGGGTTATGCACATGCAATGCACAGCTGAGGTTTAGAGTTCCGTTTAGGGTTAGGCCTCTTAGGGTCAGGATTAGGGTTAGGGTTAGGGTTAGGGTTAGGGTTAGGGTTATGGTTAGGGTTAGGGTTATGTACATGCCACGCACAGCTGAGGTTTTGAGTTCCGTTTAGGGTTAGGCCTCTTAGGGTCAGGATTAGGTTTAGGGTTAGGGTTAGGGTTAGAATTAGGGTTAGGGTTAGGGTTAGGGTTACGGTTACGGTTACGGTTAGGGTTAGGGTTAGGGTTAGGGTTAGGGTTACCTACATGCCATGCACAGCTGAGGTTTAGAGCTCCGTTTAGGGTTAGGCCTCTTAGGGTTAGGGTTAGGGTTAGGGTTAGGGTTAGGGTTAGGGTTAGGTACATGCCATGCACAGCTGAGGTTTAGAGTTGCGTTTAGGGTGAGGCCTCTTTAGGGTTAGGATTAGGGTTAGGGTTAGGGTTAGGGTTAGGTACATGCCATGCACAGCTGAGGTTTAGAGTTCCGTTTAGTGTTAGGTCTCTTAGGGTTAGGGTTAGGGTTAGGGTTAGGGTTAGGGTTAGGGTTAGGGTTACCTACATGCCATGCACAGCTGAGGTTTAGAGTTCTGTTTAGGGTTAGTCCTCTTAGGGTTAGGGTTAGGGTTAGGGTTAGGGTTAGGGTTAGGGTTAGGGTTAGGGTTAGGTACATGCCATGCACAGCTGAGGTTAGGGTTAGGGTTAGGGTTAGGGTTAGGGTTAGGGTTAGGGTTAGGGTTAGGGTTAGGGTTAGGGTTAGGGTTAGGGTTAGGGTTAGGATTAGGGTTAGGGTTACTTACATGCCATGCACAGCTGAGGTTTAGAGTTGCGTTTAGGGTTAGGCCTCTTAGGGTCAGGAATAAAGTTAGGTTTAGGGTTAGGGTTAGGGTTAGAGTTAGGGTTAGGGTTAGGTTTATGTACATGCCATGCACAGCTGAGGTTTAGAGTTCCGTTTAGGGATAGGCCTCTTAGGGTCAGGATTAGGGTTAGGGTTAGGGTTAGGGTTAGGGTTAGGGTTAGGGTTAGGGTTACGGTTACGGTTACGATTACGGTTAGGGTTAGGGTTACCTACATGCCATGCACAGCTGAGGTTTAGAGCTCCGTTTAGGGTTAGGCCTCTTAGGGTTAGGGTTAGGGTTTGGGTTAGGGTTAGGGTTAGGGTTAGGGTTAGGGTTAGGTACATGCCATGCACAGCTGAGGTTTAGAGTTCCGTTTAGGGTTAGGTCTCTTAGGGTTAGGGTTAGGGTTAGGGTTAGGGTTAGGGTTAGGGTTAGGGTTAGGGTTAGGGTTAGGGTTAGGGTTAGGGTTAGGGTTAGGGTTAGGGTTAGGGTTACGGTTAGGTACATGCCATGCACAGCTGAGGTTTTGAGTTCCGTTTAGGGTTAGGTCTCCTAGGGTTAGGGTTAGGGTTAGGGTTAGGGTTAGGGTTAGGGTTAGGGTTAGGGTTACGTACATGCCATGCACAGCTGAGGTTTAGAGTTCCGTTTAGGATTAGGTCTCTTAGGGTTACGGTTAGGGTTAGGGTTAGGGTTAGGGTTAGGGTTAGGGTTAGGGTTAGGGTTAGGGTTAGGGTTAGGGTTAGGTACATGCCATGCACAGCTGAGGTTTTGAGTTCCGTTCAGGGTTAGGTCTCTTAGGGTTACGGTTAGGGTTAGGGTTAGGGTTAGGGTTAGGGTTATGCACATGCAATGCACACCTGAGGTTTAGAGTTCCGTTTAGGGTTAGGCCTCTTAGGGTCAGGATTAGGGTTAGGGTTAGGGTTAGGGTTAGGGTTAGGGTTATGGTTAGGGTTAGGGTTATGTACATGCCACGCACAGCTGAGGTTTTGAGTTCCGTTTAGGGTTAGGCCTCTTAGGGTCAGGATTAGGGTTAGGGTTAGGGTTAGGGTTAGGGTTAGGGTTAGGGTTAGGGTTAGGGTTAGGGTTACGGTTAGGGTTAGGGTTAGGGTTAGGGTTAGGGTTACCTACATGCCATGCACAGCTGAGGTTTAGAGCTCCGTTTAGGGTTAGGCCTCTTAGGGTTAGGGTTAGGGTTAGGGTTAGGGTTAGGGTTAGGGTTAGGGTTAGGGTTAGGGTTAGGGTTAGGTACATGCCATGCACAGCTGAGGTTAGGTTTAGGGTTAGGGTTAGGGTTAGGGTTAGGGTTAGGGTTAGGGTTAGGGTTAGGGTTAGGGTTAGGGTTAGGGTTAGGGTTACTTACATGCCATGCACAGCTGAGGTTTAGAGTTGCGTTTAGGGTTAGGCCTCTTAGGGTCAGGAATAAAGTTAGGTTTAGGGTTAGGGTTAGGGTTAGAGTTAGGGTTAGGGTTAGGTTTATGTACATGCCATGCACAGCTGAGGTTTAGAGTTCCGTTTAGGGATAGGCCTCTTAGGGTCAGGATTAGGGTTAGGGTTAGGGTTAGGGTTAGGGTTAGGGTTAGGGTTAGGGTTAGGGTTAGGGTTAGGGTTAGGGTTACGGTTAGGTACATGCCATGCACAGATGAGGTTTTGAGTTCCGTTTAGGGTTAGGCCTCTTAGGGTTAGGGTTAGGGTTAGGGTTAGGGTTAGGGTTAGGGTTAGGTACATGCCATGCACAGCTGAGGTTTAGAGTTGCGTTTAGGGTGAGGCCTCTTTAGGGTTAGGATTAGGGTTAGGGTTAGGGTTAGGGTTAGGGTTAGGGTTAGGGTTAGGTACATGCCATGCACAGCTGAGGTTTAGAGTTCCGTTTAGTGTTAGGTCTCTTAGGGTTAGGGTTAGGGTTAGGGTTAGGGTTAGGGTTAGGGTTAGGTACATGCCATGCACAGCTGAGGTTTTGAGTTCTGTTTAGGGTTAGTCCTCTTAGGGTTAGGGTTAGGGTTAGGGTTAGGGTTAGGGTTAGGGTTAGGGTTAGGGTTAGGGTTAGGGTTAGGTACATGCCATGCACAGCTGAGGTTAGGGTTAGGGTTAGGGTTAGGGTTAGGGTTAGGGTTAGGGTTAGGGTTAGGGTTAGGGTTAGGGTTAGGGTTAGGGTTAGGGTTACTTACATGCCATGCACAGCTGAGGTTTAGAGTTGCGTTTAGGGTTAGGCCTCTTAGGGTCAGGAATAAAGTTAGGTTTAGGGTTAGGGTTAGGGTTAGAGTTAGGGTTAGGGTTAGGTTTATGTACATGCCATGCACAGCTGAGGCTTAGAGTTCCGTTTAGGGATAGGCCTCTTAGGGTCAGGATTAGGGTTAGGGTTAGGGTTAGGGTTAGGGTTAGGGTTAGGGTTACGGTTACGCTTACGGTTACGATTACGGTTAGGGTTAGGGTTACCTACATGCCATGCACAGCTGAGGTTTAGAGCTCCGTTTAGGGTTAGGCCTCTTAGGGTTAGGGTTAGGGTTATGGTTAGGGTTAGGGTTAGGGTTCCCTACATGCCATGCACAGCTGAGGTTTAGAGTTCCGTTTAGTGTTAGGTCTCTTAGGGTCAGGATTAGGGTTAGGGTTAGGGTTAGGGTTAGTGTTAGGGTTAGGTATATGCCATGCACAGCTGAGGTTTAGAGTTCCGTTTAGGGTTAGGTCTCTTAGGGTTAGGGTTAGGGTTAGGGTTAGGGTTAGGGTTAGGGTTAGGTACAAGCCATGCACAGCTGAGGTTTAGAGTTCCGTTAAGGGTTAGGTCTTTTAGGGTTAGGGTTAGGGTTAGGGTTAGGGTTAGGGTTAGGGTTAGGGTTAGGGATAGGGTTAGGTACATGCCATGCACAACTGAGGTTTAGAGTTCCGTTTAGTGTTAGGTCTCTTAGAGTTACGGTTAGGGTTAGGGTTAGGGTTAGGGTTAGGGTTAGGGTTAGGGTTAGGGTTAGGGTTAGGGTTAGGGTTACCTACATGCCATGCACAGCTGAGGTTTAGAGTTCCGTTTAGCGTTAGGTCTCTTGGGGTTAGGGTTAGGGTTAGGGTTAGGGTTAGGGTTAGGGTTAGGGTTAGGGTTAGGGTTAGGGTTAGGTACATGCCATGCACAGCTGAGGTTTAGAGTTCCGTTTAGGGTTAGGTCTCTTAGGGTTAGGGTTAGGGTTAGGGTTAGGGTTAGGGTTAGGGTTAGGGTTAGGATTAGGGTTAGGGTTACTTACATGCCATGCACAGCTGAGGTTTAGAGTTGCGTTTAGGGTTAGGCCTCTTAGGGTCAGGAATAAAGTTAGGTTTAGGGTTAGGGTTAGGGTTAGAGTTAGGGTTAGGGTTAGGTTTATGTACATGCCATGCACAGCTGAGGTTTAGAGTTCCGTTTAGGGATAGGCCTCTTAGGGTCAGGATTAGGGTTAGGGTTAGGGTTAGGGTTAGGGTTAGGGTTAGGGTTAGGGTTACGGTTACGGTTACGATTACGGTTAGGGTTAGGGTTACCTACATGCCATGCACAGCTGAGGTTTAGAGCTCCGTTTAGGGTTAGGCCTCTTAGGGTTAGGGTTAGGGTTTGGGTTAGGGTTAGGGTTAGGGTTAGGGTTAGGGTTAGGTACATGCCATGCACAGCTGAGGTTTAGAGTTCCGTTTAGGGTTAGGTCTCTTAGGGTTAGGGTTAGGGTTAGGGTTAGGGTTAGGGTTAGGGTTAGGGTTAGGGTTAGGGTTAGGGTTAGGGTTAGGGTTAGGGTTACGGTTAGGTACATGCCATGCACAGATGAGGTTTTGAGTTCCGTTTAGGGTTAGGTCTCCTAGGGTTAGGGTTAGGGTTAGGGTTAGGGTTAGGGTTAGGTACATGCCATGCACAGCTGAGGTTTAGAGTTGCGTTTAGGGTGAGGCCTCTTTAGGGTTAGGATTAGGGTTAGGGTTAGGGTTAGGGTTAGGGTTAGGGTTAGGGTTAGGTACATGCCATGCACAGCTGAGGTTTAGAGTTCCGTTTAGTGTTAGGTCTCTTAGGGTTAGGGTTAGGGTTAGGGTTAGGGTTAGGGTTAGGGTTAGGTACATGCCATGCACAGCTGAGGTTTTGAGTTCTGTTTAGGGTTAGTCCTCTTAGGGTTAGGGTTAGGGTTAGGGTTAGGGTTAGGGTTAGGGTTAGGGTTAGGGTTAGGGTTAGGGTTAGGTACATGCCATGCACAGCTGAGGTTAGGGTTAGGGTTAGGGTTAGGGTTAGGGTTAGGGTTAGGGTTAGGGTTAGGGTTAGGGTTAGGGTTAGGGTTAGGGTTAGGGTTACTTACATGCCATGCACAGCTGAGGTTTAGAGTTGCGTTTAGGGTTAGGCCTCTTAGGGTCAGGAATAAAGTTAGGTTTAGGGTTAGGGTTAGGGTTAGAGTTAGGGTTAGGGTTAGGTTTATGTACATGCCATGCACAGCTGAGGCTTAGAGTTCCGTTTAGGGATAGGCCTCTTAGGGTCAGGATTAGGGTTAGGGTTAGGGTTAGGGTTAGGGTTAGGGTTAGGGTTACGGTTACGCTTACGGTTACGATTACGGTTAGGGTTAGGGTTACCTACATGCCATGCACAGCTGAGGTTTAGAGCTCCGTTTAGGGTTAGGCCTCTTAGGGTTAGGGTTAGGGTTATGGTTAGGGTTAGGGTTAGGGTTCCCTACATGCCATGCACAGCTGAGGTTTAGAGTTCCGTTTAGTGTTAGGTCTCTTAGGGTCAGGATTAGGGTTAGGGTTAGGGTTAGGGTTAGTGTTAGGGTTAGGTATATGCCATGCACAGCTGAGGTTTAGAGTTCCGTTTAGGGTTAGGTCTCTTAGGGTTAGGGTTAGGGTTAGGGTTAGGGTTAGGGTTAGGGTTAGGTACAAGCCATGCACAGCTGAGGTTTAGAGTTCCGTTAAGGGTTAGGTCTTTTAGGGTTAGGGTTAGGGTTAGGGTTAGGGTTAGGGTTAGGGTTAGGGTTAGGGATAGGGTTAGGTACATGCCATGCACAACTGAGGTTTAGAGTTCCGTTTAGTGTTAGGTCTCTTAGAGTTACGGTTAGGGTTAGGGTTAGGGTTAGGGTTAGGGTTAGGGTTAGGGTTAGGGTTAGGGTTAGGGTTAGGGTTACCTACATGCCATGCACAGCTGAGGTTTAGAGTTCCGTTTAGCGTTAGGTCTCTTGGGGTTAGGGTTAGGGTTAGGGTTAGGGTTAGGGTTAGGGTTAGGGTTAGGGTTAGGGTTAGGGTTAGGTACATGCCATGCACAGCTGAGGTTTAGAGTTCCGTTTAGGGTTAGGTCTCTTAGGGTTAGGGTTAGGGTTAGGGTTAGGGTTAGGGTTAGGGTTAGGGTTAGGATTAGGGTTAGGGTTACTTACATGCCATGCACAGCTGAGGTTTAGAGTTGCGTTTAGGGTTAGGCCTCTTAGGGTCAGGAATAAAGTTAGGTTTAGGGTTAGGGTTAGGGTTAGAGTTAGGGTTAGGGTTAGGTTTATGTACATGCCATGCACAGCTGAGGTTTAGAGTTCCGTTTAGGGATAGGCCTCTTAGGGTCAGGATTAGGGTTAGGGTTAGGGTTAGGGTTAGGGTTAGGGTTAGGGTTAGGGTTACGGTTACGGTTACGATTACGGTTAGGGTTAGGGTTACCTACATGCCATGCACAGCTGAGGTTTAGAGCTCCGTTTAGGGTTAGGCCTCTTAGGGTTAGGGTTAGGGTTTGGGTTAGGGTTAGGGTTAGGGTTAGGGTTAGGGTTAGGTACATGCCATGCACAGCTGAGGTTTAGAGTTCCGTTTAGGGTTAGGTCTCTTAGGGTTAGGGTTAGGGTTAGGGTTAGGGTTAGGGTTAGGGTTAGGGTTAGGGTTAGGGTTAGGGTTAGGGTTAGGGTTAGGGTTACGGTTAGGTACATGCCATGCACAGATGAGGTTTTGAGTTCCGTTTAGGGTTAGGTCTCCTAGGGTTAGGGTTAGGGTTAGGGTTAGGGTTAGGGTTAGGGTTAGGGTTAGGGTTACGTACATGCCATGCACAGCTGAGGTTTAGAGTTCCGTTTAGGATTAGGTCTCTTAGGGTTACGGTTAGGGTTAGGGTTAGGGTTAGGGTTAGGGTTAGGGTTAGGGTTAGGGTTAGGGTTAGGGTTAGGGTTAGGTACATGCCATGCACAGCTGAGGTTTTGAGTTCCGTTCAGGGTTAGGTCTCTTAGGGTTACGGTTAGGGTTAGGGTTAGGGTTAGGGTTAGGGTTATGCACATGCAATGCACACCTGAGGTTTAGAGTTCCGTTTAGGGTTAGGCCTCTTAGGGTCAGGATTAGGGTTAGGGTTAGGGTTAGGGTTAGGGTTAGGGTTATGGTTAGGGTTAGGGTTATGTACATGCCACGCACAGCTGAGGTTTTGAGTTCCGTTTAGGGTTAGGCCTCTTAGGGTCAGGATTAGGGTTAGGGTTAGGGTTAGGGTTAGGGTTAGGGTTAGGGTTAGGGTTAGGGTTAGGGTTACGGTTAGGGTTAGGGTTAGGGTTAGGGTTAGGGTTACCTACATGCCATGCACAGCTGAGGTTTAGAGCTCCGTTTAGGGTTAGGCCTCTTAGGGTTAGGGTTAGGGTTAGGGTTAGGGTTAGGGTTAGGGTTAGGGTTAGGGTTAGGGTTAGGTACATGCCATGCACAGCTGAGGTTAGGTTTAGGGTTAGGGTTAGGGTTAGGGTTAGGGTTAGGGTTAGGGTTAGGGTTAGGGTTAGGGTTAGGGTTAGGGTTAGGGTTACTTACATGCCATGCACAGCTGAGGTTTAGAGTTGCGTTTAGGGTTAGGCCTCTTAGGGTCAGGAATAAAGTTAGGTTTAGGGTTAGGGTTAGGGTTAGAGTTAGGGTTAGGGTTAGGTTTATGTACATGCCATGCACAGCTGAGGTTTAGAGTTCCGTTTAGGGATAGGCCTCTTAGGGTCAGGATTAGGGTTAGGGTTAGGGTTAGGGTTAGGGTTAGGGTTACGGTTACGGTTACGGTTACGATTACGGTTAGGGTTAGGGTTACCTACATGCATGCACAGCTGAGGTTTAGAGCTCCGTTTAGGGTTAGGCCTCTTAGGGTTAGGGTTAGGGTTAGGGTTAGGGTTAGGGTTAGGGTTAGGTACATGCCATGCACAGCTGAGGTTTAGAGTTGCGTTTAGGGTGAGGCCTCTTTAGGGTTAGGATTAGGGTTAGGGTTAGGGTTAGGGTTAGGGTTAGGGTTAGGGTTAGGTACATGCCATGCACAGCTGAGGTTTAGAGTTCCGTTTAGTGTTAGGTCTCTTAGGGTTAGGGTTAGGGTTAGGGTTAGGGTTAGGGTTAGGGTTAGGTACATGCCATGCACAGCTGAGGTTTTGAGTTCTGTTTAGGGTTAGTCCTCTTAGGGTTAGGGTTAGGGTTAGGGTTAGGGTTAGGGTTAGGGTTAGGGTTAGGGTTAGGGTTAGGGTTAGGGTTAGGTACATGCCATGCACAGCTGAGGTTAGGGTTAGGGTTAGGGTTAGGGTTAGGGTTAGGGTTAGGGTTAGGGTTAGGGTTAGGGTTAGGGTTAGGGTTAGGGTTAGGGTTACTTACATGCCATGCACAGCTGAGGTTTAGAGTTGCGTTTAGGGTTAGGCCTCTTAGGGTCAGGAATAAAGTTAGGTTTAGGGTTAGGGTTAGGGTTAGAGTTAGGGTTAGGGTTAGGTTTATGTACATGCCATGCACAGCTGAGGCTTAGAGTTCCGTTTAGGGATAGGCCTCTTAGGGTCAGGATTAGGGTTAGGGTTAGGGTTAGGGTTAGGGTTAGGGTTAGGGTTACGGTTACGCTTACGGTTACGATTACGGTTAGGGTTAGGGTTACCTACATGCCATGCACAGCTGAGGTTTAGAGCTCCGTTTAGGGTTAGGCCTCTTAGGGTTAGGGTTAGGGTTATGGTTAGGGTTAGGGTTAGGGTTCCCTACATGCCATGCACAGCTGAGGTTTAGAGTTCCGTTTAGTGTTAGGTCTCTTAGGGTCAGGATTAGGGTTAGGGTTAGGGTTAGGGTTAGTGTTAGGGTTAGGTATATGCCATGCACAGCTGAGGTTTAGAGTTCCGTTTAGGGTTAGGTCTCTTAGGGTTAGGGTTAGGGTTAGGGTTAGGGTTAGGGTTAGGGTTAGGTACATGCCATGCACAGCTGAGGTTTAGAGTTGCGTTTAGGGTGAGGCCTCTTTAGGGTTAGGATTAGGGTTAGGGTTAGGGTTAGGGTTAGGGTTAGGGTTAGGGTTAGGTACATGCCATGCACAGCTGAGGTTTAGAGTTCCGTTTAGTGTTAGGTCTCTTAGGGTTAGGGTTAGGGTTAGGGTTAGGGTTAGGGTTAGGGTTAGGTACATGCCATGCACAGCTGAGGTTTTGAGTTCTGTTTAGGGTTAGTCCTCTTAGGGTTAGGGTTAGGGTTAGGGTTAGGGTTAGGGTTAGGGTTAGGGTTAGGGTTAGGGTTAGGGTTAGGGTTAGGTACATGCCATGCACAGCTGAGGTTAGGGTTAGGGTTAGGGTTAGGGTTAGGGTTAGGGTTAGGGTTAGGGTTAGGGTTAGGGTTAGGGTTAGGGTTAGGGTTAGGGTTACTTACATGCCATGCACAGCTGAGGTTTAGAGTTGCGTTTAGGGTTAGGCCTCTTAGGGTCAGGAATAAAGTTAGGTTTAGGGTTAGGGTTAGGGTTAGAGTTAGGGTTAGGGTTAGGTTTATGTACATGCCATGCACAGCTGAGGCTTAGAGTTCCGTTTAGGGATAGGCCTCTTAGGGTCAGGATTAGGGTTAGGGTTAGGGTTAGGGTTAGGGTTAGGGTTAGGGTTACGGTTACGCTTACGGTTACGATTACGGTTAGGGTTAGGGTTACCTACATGCCATGCACAGCTGAGGTTTAGAGCTCCGTTTAGGGTTAGGCCTCTTAGGGTTAGGGTTAGGGTTATGGTTAGGGTTAGGGTTAGGGTTCCCTACATGCCATGCACAGCTGAGGTTTAGAGTTCCGTTTAGTGTTAGGTCTCTTAGGGTCAGGATTAGGGTTAGGGTTAGGGTTAGGGTTAGTGTTAGGGTTAGGTATATGCCATGCACAGCTGAGGTTTAGAGTTCCGTTTAGGGTTAGGTCTCTTAGGGTTAGGGTTAGGGTTAGGGTTAGGGTTAGGGTTAGGGTTAGGTACAAGCCATGCACAGCTGAGGTTTAGAGTTCCGTTAAGGGTTAGGTCTTTTAGGGTTAGGGTTAGGGTTAGGGTTAGGGTTAGGGTTAGGGTTAGGGTTAGGGATAGGGTTAGGTACATGCCATGCACAACTGAGGTTTAGAGTTCCGTTTAGTGTTAGGTCTCTTAGAGTTACGGTTAGGGTTAGGGTTAGGGTTAGGGTTAGGGTTAGGGTTAGGGTTAGGGTTAGGGTTAGGGTTAGGGTTAGGGTTACCTACATGCCATGCACAGCTGAGGTTTAGAGTTCCGTTTAGCGTTAGGTCTCTTGGGGTTAGGGTTAGGGTTAGGGTTAGGGTTAGGGTTAGGGTTAGGGTTAGGGTTAGGGTTAGGTACATGCCATGCACAGCTGAGGTTTAGAGTTCCGTTTAGGGTTAGGTCTCTTAGGGTTACGGTTAGGGTTAGGGTTAGGGTTAGGGTTAGGGATAGGGTTAGGTACATGCCATGCACAGCTGAGGTTTAGAGTTCCGTTTAGGGTTAGGTCTCTTAGGGTTACGGTTAGGGTTAGGGTTAGGGTTAGGGTTAGGGTTACGTACATGCCATGCACAGCTGAGGTTTTGAGTTCCGTTTAGGGTTAGGTCTCTTAGGGTTAGGGTTAGGGTTAGGGTTAGGGTTAGGATTAGGGTTAGGGTTAGGGTTAGGTACATGCCATGCACAGCTGAGGTTTTGAGTTCCGTTTAGGGTTAGAACTCCTAGGGTTAGGGTTAGGGTTAGGGTTAGGGTTAGGGTTAGGGTTAGGGTTAGGGTTAGGGTTAGTGTTAGGGTTAGGGTTAGGCTTAGGGTTAGGGTTAGGGTTAGGTACATGCCATGCACAGCTGAGGTTTTGAGTTCCGTTTAGGGTTAGGTCTATTAGGGTTAGGGTTAGGTTTAGGGTTAGGGTTAGGGTTAGGGTTAGGGTTACGGTTAGGGTTAGGGTTAGGGTTACCTACATGCCATGCACAGCTGAGGTTTAGAGTTGCGTTTAGGGTTAGGCCTCTTAGGGTCAGCATTAGGGTTAGGTTTAGGGTTAGGGTTAGGGTTAGGGTTTAGGGTTAGGGTTAGGGTTAGGTACATGCCATGCACAGCTGAGGTTTTGAGTTCCGTGTAGGGTTAGGTCTCTTAGGGTTAGGGTTAGGGTTAGGGTTAGGGTTAGGGTTAGGGTTAGGGTTAGGGTTAGGGTTAGGGTTAGGGTTAGGGTTAGGGTTAGGGACATGCCATGCACAGCTGAGGTTTAGAGTTCCGTTTAGGGTTAGGTCTCTTAGGGTTAGGGTTAGGGTTAGGGTTAGGATTAGGGTTAGGGTTAGGGTTAGGGTTAGGGTTAGGGTTAGGGTTAGGGTTAGAGTTACGTACATGCCATGCACAGCTGAGGTTTAGAGTTCCGTTTAGGGTTAGGTCACTTAGGGTTAGGGTTAGGGTTAGGGTTAGGGTTAGGGTTATTGTTAGGGTTAGGTACATGCCATGCACAGCTGAGGTTTAGAGTTCCGTTTAGGTATAGGCCTCTTAGGGTCAGGATTAGGGTTAGGGTTAGGGTTAGGGTTAGGGTTAGGGATAGGGTTAGGGTTAGGGTTACGGTTAGGGTTAGGGTTACGGTTAGGGTTAGGGTTAGGGTTACCTACATGCCATGCACAGCTGAGGTTTAGAGTTCCGTTTAGGGTTAGGCCTCTTAGGGTTAAGGTTACGGTTAGGGTTAGGGTTAGGGTTAGGGTTAGGTACATGCCATGCACAGCTGAGGTTAGGGTTAGGGTTAGGGTTAGGGTTAGGGTTAGGGTTAGGTACATGCCATGCACAGCTGAGGTTTTGAGTTCCGTTTAGGGTTAGGCCTCTTAGGGTCAGGATTAGGGTGAGGGTTAGGGTTAGGGTTAGGGTTAGGGTTAGGGTTAGGGTTAGGGTTAGGGTTACGGTTAGGGTTAGGGTTACCTACATGCCATGCACAGCTGAGGTTTAGAGCTCCGTTTAGGGTTAGGCCTCTTAGGGTCAGGATTAGGGTTAGGGTTAGGGTTAGGGTTAGGGTTAGGGTTAGGGTTAGGGTTACGGTTACGGTTAGGGTTAGGGTTACGGTTACGGTTAGGGTTAGGGTTAGGGTTACCTACATGCCATGCACAGCTGGGGTTTAGAGCTCCGTTTAGGGTTAGGCCTCTTAGGGTTAGGGTTAGGGTTAGGGTTAGGGTTAGGGTTAGGGTTAGGGTTAGGTACATGCCATGCACAGCTGAGGTTTAGAGTTCCGTTTAGGGTTAGGTCTTTTAGGGTTAGGGTTAGGGTTAGGGTTAGGGTTAGGGTTAGGGTTAGGGTTAGGGTTAGGGTTAGGGTTAGGTACGTGCCATGCACAGCTGAGGTTTTGAGTTCCGTGTAGGGTTAGGCCTCTTAGGGTCAGGATTAGGGTTAGGGTTAGGGTTAGGGTTAGTGTTAGGGTTAGGTACATGCCATGCACAGCTGAGGTTTAGAGATCCCTTTAGGTATAGGCCTCTTAGGGTCAGGATTAGGGTTAGGGTTAGGGTTAGGGTTAGGGTTAGGGTTAGGGTTAGGGTTAGGGTTAGGGTTACGGTTAGGGTTAGGGTTACGGTTAGGGTTAGGGTTAGGGTTACCTACATGCCATGCACAGCTGAGGTTTAGAGTTCCGTTTAGGGTTAGGCCTCTTAGGGTTAAGGTTAGGGTTAGGGTTAGGGTTAGGGTTAGGGTTAGGTACATGCCATGCACAGCTGAGGTTAGGGTTAGGGTTAGGGTTAGGGTTAGGGTTATGTACATGCCATGCACAGCTGAGGTTTTGAGTTCCGTTTAGGGTTAGGCCTCTTAGGGTCAGGATAAGGGTTAGGGTTAGGGTTAGGGTTAGGGTTAGTGTTAGGGTTAGGGTTAGGGTTAGGGTTAGGGTTAGGGTTAGGGTTACCTACATGCCATGCACAGCTGAGGTTTAGAGCTCCGTTTAGGGTTAGGCCTCTTAGGGTTAGGGTTAGGGTTATGTACATGCCATGCACAGCTGAGATTTAGAGTTCCGTTAAGGGATAGGCCTCTTAGGGTCAGGATTAGGGTTAGGTTTAGGGTTACGGTTAGGGTTAGGGTTAGGGTTAGGGTTAGGGTTACGGTTAGGGTTAGGGTTAGGGTTAGGGTTAGGGTTAGGGTTACCTACATGCCATGCACAGCTGAGGTTTAGAGCTCCGTTTAGGGTTAGGCCTCTTAGGGTCAGGATTAGGGTTAGGGTTAGGGTTAGGGTTAGGGTTAGGGTTAAGGGTTACGGTTACGGTTACGGTTAGGGTTAGGGTTAGGGTTAGGGTTAGGGTTAGGGTTAGGGTTACCTACATGCCATGCACAGCTGAGGTTTAGAGCTCCGTTTAGGGTTAGGCCTCTTAGGGTTAGGGTTAGGGTTAGGGTTAGGCTTAGGCTTAGGGTTAGGGTTAGGGTTAGGTACATGCCATGCACAGCTGAGGTTTAGAGTTCCGTTTAGGGTTAGGTCTTTTAGGGTTAGGGTTAGGGTTAGGGTTATGGTTAGGGTTAGGGTTAGGGTTAGGGTTAGGGTTAGGGTTAGGTACATGCCATGCACAGCTGAGGTTTAGAGTTCCGTTTAGGGTTAGGTCTCTTAGGGTTAGGGTTAGGGTTAGGGTTAGGGTTAGGGTTAGTGTTAGGGTTAGGTACATGCCATGCACAGCTGAGGTTTAGAGTTCCGTTTAGGTATAGGCCTCTTAGGGTCAGGATTAGGGTTAGGGTTAGGGTTAGGGTTAGGGTTAGGGTTAGGGTTAGGGTTACGGTTAGGGTTAGGGTTACGGTTAGGGTTAGGGTTAGGGTTACCTACATGCCATGCACAGCTGAGGTTTAGAGTTCCGTTTAGGGTTACGCCTCTTAGGGTTAAGGTTAGGGTTAGGGGTAGGGTTAGGGTTAGGGTTAGGTACATGCCATGCACAGCTGAGGTTAGGGTTAGGGTTAGGGTTAGGGTTAGGGTTAGGGTTATGTACATGCCATGCACAGCTGAGGTTTTGAGTTCCGTTTAGGGTTAGGCCTCTTAGGGTCAGGATTAGGGTGAGGGTTAGGGTTAGGGTTAGGGTTAGTGTTAGGGTTAGGGTTAGGGTTAGGGTTAGGGTTAGGGTTAGGGTTAGGGTTACGGTTACGGTTAGGGTTAGGGTTACGGTTACGGTTAGGGTTAGGGTTAGGGTTACCTACATGCCATGCACAGCTGGGGTTTAGAGCTCCGTTTAGGGTTAGGCCTCTTCGGGTTAGGGTTAGGGTTAGGGTTAGGGTTAGGGTTAGGTACATGCCATGCACAGCTGAGGTTTAGAGTTCCGTTTAGGGTTAGGTCTTTTAGGGTTAGGGTTAGGGTTAGGGTTAGGGTTAGGGTTAGGGTTAGGGTTAGGGTTAGGGTTAGGGTTAGGGTTAGGGTTAGGTACATGCCATGCACAGCTGAGGTTTTGAGTTCCGTGTAGGGTTAGGTCTCTTAGGGTTAGGGTTAGGGTTAGGGTTAGGGTTAGGGTTAGGGTTAGTGTTAGGGTTAGGTACATGCCATGCACAGCTGAGGTTTAGAGTTCCCTTTAGGTATATGCCTCTTAGGGTCAGGATTAGGGTTAGGGTTAGGGTTAGGGTTAGGGTTAGGGTTAGGGTTAGGGTTAGGGTTAGGGTTACGGTTAGGGTTAGGGTTACGGTTAGGGTTAGGGTTAGGGTTACCTACATGCCATGCACAGCTGAGGTTTAGAGTTCCGTTTAGGGTTAGGCCTCTTAGGGTTAAGGTTAGGGTTAGGGTTAGGGTTAGGGTTAGGGTTAGGTACATGCCATGCACAGCTGAGGTTAGGGTTAGGGTTAGGGTTAGGGTTAGGGTTATGTACATGCCATGCACAGCTGAGGTTTTGAGTTCCGTTTAGGGTTAGGCCTCTTAGGGTCAGGATTAGGGTTAGGGTTAGGGTTAGGGTTAGGGTTAGTGTTAGGGTTAGGGTTAGGGTTAGGGTTAGGGTTAGGGTTAGGGTTAGGGTTAGGGTTAGGGTTAGGGTTAGGGTTACGGTTAGGTACATGCCATGCACAGCTGAGGTTTTGAGTTCCGTGTAGGGTTAGGTCTCTTAGGGTTAGGGTTAGGGTTAGGGTTAGGGTTAGGGTTAGGGTTAGGGTTAGGGTTAGGGTTAGGGTTAGGGTTAGGGTTAGGGTTAGGGTTAGGGTTAGGGTTAGGGTTAGGTACATGCCATGCACAGCTGAGGTTTAGAGTTCCGTTTAGGGTTAGGTCTCTTAGGGTTAGGGTTAGGGTTAGGGTTAGGGTTAGGGTTAGGGTTAGGGTTAGGGTTAGGGTTAGGGTTAGGGTTAGGGTTAGGGTTAGGGTTAGAGTTACGTACATGCCATGCACAGCTGAGGTTTAGAGTTCCGTTTAGGGTTAGGTCTCTTAGGGTTAGGGTTAGGGTTAGGGTTAGGGTTAGAGTTATTGTTAGGGTTAGGTACATGCCATGCACAGCTGAGGTTTAGAGTTCCGTTTAGGTATAGGCCTCTTAGGGTCAGGATTAGGGTTAGGGTTAGGGTTAGGGTTAGGGTTAGGGTTAGGGTTAGGGTTAGGGTTACGGTTAGGGTTAGGGTTACGGTTAGGGTTAGGGTTAGGGTTACCTACATGCCATGCACAGCTGAGGTTTAGAGTTCCGTTTAGGGTTAGGCCTCTTAGGGTTAAGGTTAGGGTTAGCGTTAGGGTTAGGGTTAGGGTTAGGTACATGCCATGCACAGCTGAGGTTAGGGTTAGGGTTAGGGTTAGGGTTAGGGTTAGGGTTATGTACATGCCATGCACAGCTGAGGTTTTGAGTTCCGTTTAGGGTTAGGCCTCTTAGGGTCAGGATTAGGGTGAGGGTTAGGGTTAGGGTTAGGGTTAGTGTTAGGGTTAGGGTTAGGGTTAGGGTTAGGGTTAGGGTTAGGGTTAGGGTTAGGGTTAGGGTTAGGGTTACGGTTAGGGTTAGGGTTAGGGTTACCTACATGCCATGCACAGCTGAGGTTTAGAGCTCCGTTTAGGGTTAGGCCTCTTAGGGTTAGGGTTAGGGTTATGTACATGCCATGCACAGCTGAGGTTTAGAGTTCCGTTTAGGGATAGGCCTCTTAGGGTCAGGATTAGGGTTAGGGTTAGGGTTAGGCCTCTTAGTGTTAGGGTTAGGGTTAGGGTTAGGGTTACGGTTAGGGTTAGGGTTAGGGTTAGGGTTAGGGTTAGGGTTACCTACATGCCATGCACAGCTGAGGTTTAGAGCTCCGTTTAGGGTTAGGCCTCTTAGGGTCAGGATTAGGGTTAGGGTTAGGGTTAGGGTTAGGGTTAGGGTTAGGGTTACGGTTACGGTAAGGGTTAGAGTTACGGTTACGGTTAGGGTTAGGGTTACCTACATGCCATGCACAGCTGGGGTTTAGAGCTCCGTTTAGGGTTAGGCCTCTTAGGGTTAAGGTTAGGGTTAGGGTTAGGGTTAGGGTTAGGGTTAGGTACATGCCATGCACAGCTGAGGTTTTGAGTTCCGTTTAGGGTTAGGCCTCTTAGGGTCAGGATTAGGGTGAGGGTTAGGGTTAGAGTTAGGGTTAGTGTTAGGGTTAGGGTTAGGGTTAGGGTTAGGGTTAGGGTTAGGGTTAGGGTTAGGGTTAGGGTTAGGGTTAGGGTTACGGTTAGGGTTAGGGTTAGGGTTACCTACATGCCATGCACAGCTGAGGTTTAGAGCTCCGTTTAGGGTTAGGCCTCTTAGGGTTAGGGCTAGGGTTATGTACATGCCATGCACAGCTGAGGTTTAGAGTTCCGTTTAGGGATAGGCCTCTTAGGGTCAGGATTAGGGTTAGGGTTAGGGGTAGGCCTCTTAGTGTTAGGGTTAGGGTTAGGGTTAGGGTTACGGTTAGGGTTAGGGTTAGGGTTAGGGTTAGGGTTAGGGTTAGGGTTACCTACATGCCATGCACAGCTGAGGTTTAGAGCTCCGTTTAGGGTTAGGCCTCTTAGGGTCAGGATTAGGGTTAGGGTTAGGGTTAGGGTTAGGGTTAGGGTTAGGGTTAGGGTTACGGTTACGGTTAGGGTTAGGGTTACGGTTACGGTTAGGGTTAGGGTTAGGGTTACCTACATGCCATGCACAGCTGGGGTTTAGAGCTCCGTTTAGGGTTAGGCCTCTTAGGGTTAGGGTTAGGGTTAGGGTTAGGGTTAGGGTTAGGGTTAGGTACATGCCATGCACAGCTGAGGTTTAGAGTTCCGTTTAGGGTTAGGTCTTTTAGGGTTAGGGTTAGGGTTAGGGTTAGGGTTAGGGTTAGGGTTAGGGTTAGGGTTAGGGTTAGGGTTAGGGTTAGGGTTAGGTACGTGCCATGCACAGCTGAGGTTTTGAGTTCCGTGTAGGGTTAGGCCTCATAGGGTCAGGATTAGGGTTAGGGTTAGGGTTAGGGTTAGTGTTAGGGTTAGGTACATGCCATGCACAGCTGAGGTTTAGAGTTCCCTTTAGGTATAGGCCTCTTAGGGTCAGGATTAGGGTTAGGGTTAGGGTTAGGGTTAGGGTTAGGGTTAGGGTTAGGGTTAGGGTTACGGTTAGGGTTAGGGTTACGGTTAGGGTTAGGGTTAGGGTTACCTACATGCCATGCACAGCTGAGGTTTAGAGTTCCGTTTAGGGATAGGCCTCTTAGGGTTAAGGTTAGGGTTAGGGTTAGGGTTAGGGTTAGGGTTAGGGTTACGGTTAGGGTTAGGGTTAGGGTTAGGGTTAGGGTTAGGGTTAGGGTTAGGGTTAGGGTTAGGGTTAGGGTTAGGGTTACGGTTAGGGTTAGGGTTAGGGTTACCTACATGCCATGCACAGCTGAGGTTTAGAGCTCCGTTTAGGGTTAGGCCTCTTAGGGTTAGGGTTAGGGTTATGTACATGCCATGCACAGCTGAGATTTAGAGTTCCGTTAAGGGATAGGCCTCTTAGGGTCAGGATTAGGGTTAGGGTTAGGGTTACGGTTAGGGTTAGGGTTAGGGTTAGGGTTAGGGTTACGGTTAGGGTTAGGGTTAGGGTTAGGGTTAGGGTTAGGGTTACCTACATGCCATGCACAGCTGAGGTTTAGAGTTCCGTTTAGGGTTAGGCCTCTTAGGGTTAAGGTTAGGGTTAGGGTTAGGGTTAGGGTTAGGGTTAGGTACATGCCATGCACAGCTGAGGTTAGGGTTAGGGTTAGGGTTAGGGTTAGGGTTATGTACATGCCATGCACAGCTGAGGTTTTGAGTTCCGTTTAGGGTTAGGCCTCTTAGGGTCAGGATTAGGGTGAGGGTTAGGGTTAGGGTTAGGGTTAGTGTTAGGGTTAGGGTTAGGGTTAGGGTTAGGGTTAGGGTTAGGGTTAGGGTTACGGTTACGGTTAGGGTTAGGGTTACGGTTACGGTTAGGGTTAGGGTTAGGGTTACCTACATGCCATGCACAGCTGGGGTTTAGAGGGTTAGGCCTCTTCGGGTTAGGGTTAGGGTTAGGGTTAGGGTTAGGGTTAGGTACATGCCATGCACAGCTGAGGTTTAGAGTTCCGTTTAGGGTTAGGTCTTTTAGGGTTAGGGTTAGGGTTAGGGTTAGGGTTAGGGTTAGGGTTAGGGTTAGGGTTAGGGTTAGGGTTAGGGTTAGGGTTAGGGTTAGGGTTAGGGTTAGGTACATGCCATGCACAGCTGAGGTTTTGAGTTCCGTGTAGGGTTAGGTCTCTTAGGGTTAGGGTTAGGGTTAGGGTTAGGGTTAGGGTTAGTGTTAGGGTTAGGTACATGCCATGCACAGCTGAGGTTTAGAGTTCCCTTTAGGTATAGGCCTCTTAGGGTCAGGATTAGGGTTAGGGTTAGGGTTAGGGTTAGGGTTAGGGTTAGGGTTAGGGTTAGGGTTAGGGTTAGGGTTAGGGTTACGGTTAGGGTTAGGGTTACGGTTAGGGTTAGGGTTAGGGTTACCTACATGCCATGCACAGCTGAGGTTTAGAGTTCCGTTTAGGGTTAGGCCTCTTAGGGTTAAGGTTAGGGTTAGGGTTAGGGTTAGGGTTAGGGTTAGGTACATGCCATGCACAGCTGAGGTTAGGGTTAGGGTTAGGGTTAGGGTTAGGGTTATGTACATGCCATGCACAGCTGAGGTTTTGAGTTCCGTTTAGGGTTAGGCCTCTTAGGGTCAGGATTAGGGTTAGGGTTAGGGTTAGGGTTAGGGTTAGTGTTAGGGTTAGGGTTAGGGTTAGGGTTAGGGTTAGGGTTAGGGTTAGGGTTAGGGTTAGGGTTAGGGTTAGGGTTAGGGTTACGGTTAGGTACATGCCATGCACAGCTGAGGTTTTGAGTTCCGTGTAGGGTTAGGTCTCTTAGGGTTAGGGTTAGGGTTAGGGTTAGGGTTAGGGTTAGGGTTAGGGTTAGGGTTAGGGTTAGGGTTACGGTTAGGGTTAGGGTTAGGGTTACCTACATGCCATGCACAGCTGAGGTTTAGAGCTCCGTTTAGGGTTAGGCCTCTTAGGGTTAGGGTTAGGGTTATGTACATGCCATGCACAGCTGAGGTTTAGAGTTCCGTTTAGGGATAGGCCTCTTAGGGTCAGGATTAGGGTTAGGGTTAGGGTTAGGCCTCTTAGTGTTAGGGTTAGGGTTAGGGTTAGGGTTACGGTTAGGGTTAGGGTTAGGGTTAGGGTTAGGGTTAGGGTTAGGGTTACCTACATGCCATGCACAGCTGAGGTTTAGAGCTCCGTTTAGGGTTAGGCCTCTTAGGGTCAGGATTAGGGTTAGGGTTAGGGTTAGGGTTAGGGTTAGGGTTACGGTTACGGTTAGGGTTAGGGTTACGGTTACGGTTAGGGTTAGGGTTACCTACATGCCATGCACAGCTGGGGTTTAGAGCTCCGTTTAGGGATAGGCCTCTTAGGGTTAAGGTTAGGGTTAGGGTTAGGGTTAGGGTTAGGGTTAGGTACATGCCATGCACAGCTGAGGTTAGGGTTAGGGTTAGGGTTAGGGTTAGGGTTAGGGTTATGTACATGCCATGCACAGCTGAGGTTTTGAGTTCCGTTTAGGGTTAGGCCTCTTAGGGTCAGGATTAGGGTGAGGGTTAGGGTTAGAGTTAGGGTTAGTGTTAGGGTTAGGGTTAGGGTTAGGGTTAGGGTTAGGGTTAGGGTTAGGGTTAGGGTTAGGGTTAGGGTTACGGTTAGGGTTAGGGTTAGGGTTACCTACATGCCATGCACAGCTGAGGTTTAGAGCTCCGTTTAGGGTTAGGCCTCTTAGGGTTAGGGTTAGGGTTATGTACATGCCATGCACAGCTGAGGTTTAGAGTTCCGTTTAGGGATAGGCCTCTTAGGGTCAGGATTAGGGTTAGGGTTAGGGTTAGGCCTCTTAGTGTTAGGGTTAGGGTTAGGGTTAGGGTTACGGTTAGGGTTAGGGTTAGGGTTAGGGTTAGGGTTAGGGTTAGGGTTACCTACATGCCATGCACAGCTGAGGTTTAGAGCTCCGTTTAGGGTTAGGCCTCTTAGGGTCAGGGTTAGGGTTAGGGTTAGGGTTAGGGTTAGGGTTAGGGTTAGGGTTAGGGTTACGGTTACGGTTAGGGTTAGGGTTACGGTTACGGTTAGGGTTAGGGTTAGGGTTACCTACATGCCATGCACAGCTGGGGTTTAGAGCTCCGTTTAGGGTTAGGCCTCTTAGGGTTAGGGTTAGGGTTAGGGTTAGGGTTAGGGTTAGGGTTAGGTACATGCCATGCACAGCTGAGGTTTAGAGTTCCGTTTAGGGTTAGGTCTTTTAGGGTTAGGGTTAGGGTTAGAGTTAGGGTTAGGGTTAGGGTTAGGGTTAGGGTTAGGGTTAGGGTTAGGGTTAGGTACGTGCCATGCACAGCTGAGGTTTTGAGTTCCGTGTAGGGTTAGGCCTCTTAGGGTCAGGATTAGGGTTAGGGTTAGGGTTAGGGTTAGTGTTAGGGTTAGGTACATGCCATGCACAGCTGAGATTTAGAGTTCCCTTTAGGTATAGGCCTCTTAGGGTCAGGATTAGGGTTAGGGTTAGGGTTAGGGTTAGGGTTAGGGTTAGGGTTAGGGTTAGGGTTAGGGTTAGGGTTACGGTTAGGGTTAGGGTTACGGTTAGGGTTAGGGTTAGGGTTACCTACATGCCATGCACAGCTGAGGTTTAGAGTTCCGTTTAGGGTTAGGCCTCTTAGGGTTAAGGTTAGGGTTAGGGTTAGGGTTAGGGTTAGGGTTAGGGTTAGGTACATGCCATGCACAGCTGAGGTTAGGGTTAGGGTTAGGGTTAGGATTAGGGTTATGTACATGCCATGCACAGCTGAGGTTTTGAGTTCCGTTTAGGGTTAGGCCTCTTAGGGTCAGGATTAGGGTTAGGGTTAGGGTTAGGGTTAGGGTTAGTGTTAGGGTTAGGGTTAGGGTTAGGGTTAGGGTTAGGGTTAGGGTTAGGGTTAGGGTTAGGGTTACGGTTAGGGTTAGGGTTAGGGTTACCTACATGCCATGCACAGCTGAGGTTTAGAGCTCCGTTTAGGGTTAGGCCTCTTAGGGTTAGGGTTAGGGTTATGTACATGCCATGCACAGCTGAGATTTAGAGTTCCGTTAAGGGATAGGCCTCTTAGGGTCAGGATTAGGGTTAGGGTTAGGGTTACGGTTAGGGTTAGGGTTAGGGTTAGGGTTAGGGTTACGGTTAGGGTTAGGGTTAGGGTTAGGGTTAGGGTTAGGGTTACCTACATGCCATGCACAGCTGAGGTTTAGAGCTCCGTTTAGGGTTAGGCCTCTTAGGGTCAGGATTAGGGTTAGGGTTAGGGTTAGGGTTAGGGTTAGGGTTAAGGGTTACGGTTACGGTTACGGTTAGGGTTAGGGTTACGGTTACGTTTAGGGTTAGGGTTAGGGTTACCTACATGCCATGCACAGCTGAGGTTTA
>NW_026599599.1:1907500-1910000 GCF_023634155.1 Falco peregrinus | reverse complement strand
GTTAGGCTTAGGCTTAGGCTTAGGCTTAGGCTTAGGGTTAGGGTTAGGGTTAGGTACATGCCATGCACAGCTGAGGTTTTGAGTTCTGTTTAGTGTTAGGTCTATTAGGGTTAGGGTTAGGTTTAGGGTTAGGGTTAGGGTTAGGGTTAGGGTTAGGGTTAGGGTTAGGGTTAGGTTTAGGGTTAGGTGCATGCCATGCACAGCTGAGGTTAGGGTTAGGGTTAGGGTTAGGGTTAGGGTTAGGGTTAGGGTTAGGTTTACTTACATGCCATGCACAGCTGAGGTTTAGAGTTGCGTTTAGGGATAGGCCTCTTAGGGTCAGGATTAGGGTTAGGGTTAGGGTTAGGGTTAGGGTTAGGGTTAGGGTTAGGGTTACGGTTAGGGTTAGGGTTACGGTTAGGGTTACGGTTAGGGTTAGGCTTACGGTTACCTACATGCCATGCACAGCTGAGGTTTAGAGCTTCGTTTAGAGTTAGGCCTCTTAGGGTTAGGGTTAGGGTTAGGGTTAGGGTTAGAATTAGGGTTAGGGTTAGGGTTAGGGACATGCCATGCACAGCTGAGGTTTAGAGTTCCGTTTAGGGTTAGGTCTTTTAGGGTTAGGGATAGGGTTAGGGTTAGGGTTAGGGTTAGGGTTAGGGTTAGGTACATGCCATGCACAGCTGAGGTTTAGAGTTCCGTTTAGTGTTAGGTCTCTTAGGGTTACGGTTAGGGTTACGGTTAGGGTTAGGGTTAGGGTTATGCACATGCCATGCACAGCTGAGGTTTTGAGTTCCGTTTAGGGTTAGGCCTCTTAGGGTCAGGGTTAGGGTTAGGGTTAGGGTTAGGGTTAGGGTTAGGGTTAGGGTTAGGGTTAGGGTTAGGGTTAGGGTTAGGGTTAGGCTTAGGTACATGCCATGCACAGCTGAGGTTTTGAGTTCCGTGTAGGGTTAGGTCTCTTAGGGTTAGGGTTAGGGTTACGGTTAGGGTTAGGGTTAGGGTTAGGGTTAGGGTTAGGGTTACGGTTAGGGTTAGGGTTACAGTTAGGGTTAGGGTTAGGGTTACCTACATGCCATGCACAGCTGAGGTTTATAGCTCCGTTTAGGGTTAGGCCTCTTAGGGTTAGGGTTAGGGTTAGGGTTAGGGTTAGGGTTAGGGTTAGGTGCATGCCATGCACAGCTGAGGTTTTGAGTTCCGTTTAGTGTTAGGTCTCTTAGGGTTACGGTTAGGGTTACGGTTAGGGTTAGGGTTAGGGTTAGGGTTATGCACATGCCATGCACAGCTGAGGTTTAGAGTTGCGTTTAGGGATAGGCCTCTTAGGGTCAGGATTAGGGTTAGGGTTAGGGTTAGGGTTAGGGTTACGGTTAGGGTTAGGGTTACAGTTAGGGTTAGGGTTAGGGTTACCTACATGCCATGCACAGCTGAGGTTTATAGCTCCGTTTAGGGTTAGGCCTCTTAGGGTTAGGGTTAGGGTTAGGGTTAGGGTTAGGGTTAGGGTTAGGGTTAGGGTTAGGGTTAGGTACATGCCATGCACAGCTGAGGTTAGGGTTAGGGTTAGGGTTAGGGTTAGGGTTAGGGTTAGGGTTACTTACATGCCATGCACAGCTGAGGTTTAGAGTTGCGTTTAGGGTTAGGCCTCTTAGGGTCAGGATTAGGGTTAGGTTTAGGGTTAGGGTTAGGGTTAGGGTTAGGGTTAGGGTTAGGTGCATGCCATGCACAGCTGAGGTTAGGGTTAGGGTTAGGGTTAGGGTTAGGGTTAGGGTTAGGGTTAGGGTTAGGTTTACTTACATGCCATGTACAGCTGAGGTTTAGAGTTGCGTTTAGGGATAGGCCTCTTAGGGTCAGGATTAGGGTTAGGGTTAGGGTTAGGGTTAGGGTTAGGGTTAGGGTTAGGGTTAGGGTTACGGTTACGGTTACGGTTAGGGTTAGGCTTACGGTTACCTACATGCCATGCACAGGTGAGGTTTAGAGCTCCGTTTAGGGTTAGGCCTCTTAGGGTTAGGGTTAGGGTTAGGGTTAGGGTTAGAATTAGGGTTACGGTTAGGGGTAGGGACATGCCATGCACAGCTGAGGTTTAGAGTTCCGTTTAGGGTTAGGTCGTTTAGGGTTAGGGATAGGGTTAGGGTTAGGGTTAGGGTTAGGGTTAGGGTTAGGGTTAGGGTTAGGGTTAGGGTTAGGTACATGCCAAGCACAGCTGAGGTTTAGAGTTCCGTTTAGTGTTAGGTCTCTTAGGGTTACGGTTAGGGTTACGGTTAGGGTTAGGGTTAGGGTTATGCACATGCCATGCACAGCTGAGGTTTTGAGTTCCGTTTAGGGTTAGGCCTCTTAGGGTCAGGGTTAGGGTTAGGGTTAGGGTTAGGGTTAGGGTTAGGGTTAGGGTTAGGGTTAGGGTTAGGGTTACGTACATGCCATGCACAGCTGAGGTTTAGAGTTGCATTTAGGGTTAGGCCTCTTAGGGTTAGGGTTAGGGTTAGGGTTAGGTTTAGGGTTAGGGTTAAGGTTAGGGTTAGGGTTAGGGTTAGGT
>NW_026599599.1:1897500-1902500 GCF_023634155.1 Falco peregrinus | reverse complement strand
TAGGGTTAGCGTTAGGGTTAGGGTTAGGGTTAGGGTTAGGGTTAGGGTTAGGGTTAGGGTTAGGGTTAGGGTTAGGGTTAGGGTTAGGGTTAGGGTTAGGGTTAGAGTTAGGTACATGCCATGCACAGCTGAGGTTTAGAGTTCCGTTTAGTGTTAGGTCTCTTAGGGTTACGGTTAGGGTTAGGGTTAGGGTTAGGGTTAGGGTTAGGGTTAGGGTTAGGGTTATGTACATGCCATGCACAGCTGAGGTTTAGAGTTCCGTTTAGGGATAGGCCTCTTAGGGTCAGGATTAGGGTTAGGGTTAGGGTTAGGGTTAGGGTTAGGGTTAGGGTTAGGGTTAGGGTTAGGGTTAGGTTTAGGTTTAGGGTTAGGGTTAGGGTTACCTACATGCCATGCACAGCTGAGGTTTAGAGCTCCGTTTAGGGTTAGGCCTCTTAGGGTTAGGGTTAGGGTTAGGCTTAGGCTTAGGCTTAGGGTTAGGGTTAGGGTTAGGTACATGCCATGCACAGCTGAGGTTTTGAGTTCTGTTTAGTGTTAGGTCTATTAGGGTTAGGGTTAGGTTTAGGGTTAGGGTTAGTGTTAGGATTAGGGTTAGGGTTAGGGTTAGGTGCATGCCATGCACAGCTGAGGTTTAGAGTTGCGTTTAGGGATAGGCCTCTTAGGGTCAGGATTAGGGTTAGGGTTAGGGTTAGGGTTAGGGTTACGGTTACGGTTAGGTTTAGGGTTAGGGTTAGGGTTAGGGTTAGGGTTACCTACATACCATGCACAGCTGAGGTTTAGAGCTCCGTTTAGGGTTAGGCCTTTTAGGGTTAGGGTTAGGGTTAGGGTTAGGGTTAGAATTAGGGTTAGGGTTAGGGTTAGGGACATGCCATGCACAGCTGAGGTTTAGAGTTCCGTTTAGGGTTAGGTCTTTTAGGGTTAGGGATAGGGTTAGGGTTAGGGTTAGGGTTAGGGTTAGGGTTAGGGTTAGGTACATGCCAAGCACAGCTAAGGTTTAGAGTTCCGTTTAGTGTTAGGTCTCTTAGGGTTACGGTTAGGGTTACGGTTAGGGTTAGGGTTAGGGTTATGCACATGCCATGCACAGCTGAGGTTTTGAGTTCCGTTTAGGGTTAGGCCTCTTAGGGTCAGGGTTAGGGTTAGGGTTAGGGTTAGGGTTAGGGTTAGGGTAAGGGTTAGGGTTAGGGTTAGGGTTAGGGTTAGGTTTAGGGTTAGGGTTACGTACATGCCATGCACAGCTGAGGTTTAGAGTTCCGTTTAGTGTTAGGTCTCTTAGGGTTACGGTTAGGGTTAGGGTTAGGGTTAGGGTTAGGGTTAGGCTTAGGCTTAGGCTTAGGGTTAGGGTTAGGGTTAGGGTTAGGGTTACGGTTAGGGTTAGGTGCATGCCATGCACAGCTGAGGTTAGGGTTAGGGTTAGGGTTAGGGTTAGGGTTAGGGTTAGGGTTAGGTTTACTTACATGCCATGCACAGCTGAGGTTTAGAGTTGCGTTTAGGGATAGGCCTCTTAGGGTCAGGATTAGGGTTAGGGTTAGGGTTAGGGTTAGGGTTAGGGTTAGGGTTAGGGTTACGGTTAGGGTTAGGGTTACGGTTAGGGTTACGGTTAGGGTTAGGCTTACGGTTACCTACATGCCATGCACAGCTGAGGTTTAGAGCTCCGTTTAGGGTTAGGCCTCTTATGGTTAGGGTTAGGGTTAGGGTTAGGGTTAGAATTAGGGTTAGGGTTAGGGTTAGGGACATGCCATGCACAGCTGAGGTTTAGAGTTCCGTTTAGGGTTAGGTCTTTTAGGGTTAGGGATAGGGTTAGGGTTAGGGTTAGGGTTAGGGTTAGGGTTAGGGTTAGGTACATGCCAAGCACAGCTGAGGTTTAGAGTTCCGTTTAGTGTTAGGTCTCTTAGGGTTACGGTTAGGGTTACGGTTAGGGTTAGGGTTAGGGTTATGCACATGCCATGCACAGCTGAGGTTTTGAGTTCCGTTTAGGGTTAGGCCTCTTAGGGTCAGGGTTAGGGTTAGGGTTAGGGTTAGGGTTAGGGTTAGGGTTAGGGTTAGGGTTAGGGTTAGGTACATGCCATGCACAGCTGAGGTTTTGAGTTCCGTGTAGGGTTAGGTCTCTTAGGGTTAGGGTTTGGGTTACGGTTAGGGTTAGGGTTAGGGTTAGGGTTAGGGTTAGGGTTAGGGTTACGGTTAGGGTTAGGGCTACAGTTAGGGTTAGGGTTAGGGTTACCTACATGCCATGCACAGCTGAGGTTTATAGCTCCGTTTAGGGTTAGGCCTCTTAGGGTTAGGGTTAGGGTTAGGGTTAGGGTTAGGGTTAGGGTTAGGTGCATGCCATGCACAGCTGAGGTTTAGAGTTCCGTTTAGTGTTAGGTCTCTTAGGGTTACGGTTAGGGTTAGGGTTAGGGTTAGGGTTAGGGTTAGGGTTAGGGTTAGGGTTAGGGTTATGTACATGCCATGCACAGCTGAGGTTTAGAGTTCCGTTTAGGGATAGGCCTCTTAGGGTCAGGATTAGGGTTAGGGTTAGGGTTAGGGTTAGGGTTAGGGTTAGGTTTAGGTTTAGGGTTAGGGTTAGGGTTACCTACATGCCATGCACAGCTGAGGTTTAGAGCTCCGTTTAGGGTTAGGCCTCTTAGGGTTAGGGTTAGGGTTAGGGTTAGGGTTAGGGTTAGGGTTAGGGTTAGGGTTAGGGTTAGGGTTAGGGTTAGGTACATGCCATGCACAGCTGAGGTTTAGAGTTCCGTTTAGGGTTAGGTCTCATAGGGTTAGGGTTAGGGTTAGGCTTAGGCTTAGGCTTAGGGTTAGGGTTAGGGTTAGGTACATGCCATGCACAGCTGAGGTTTAGAGTTCCGTTTAGGGTTAGGTCTCATAGGGTTAGGGTTAGGGTTAGGCTTAGGCTTAGGCTTAGGGTTAGGGTTAGGGTTAGGTACATGCCATGCACAGCTGAGGTTTTGAGTTCTGTTTAGTGTTAGGTCTATTAGGGTTAGGGTTAGGTTTAGGGTTAGGGTTAGGGTTAGGGTTAGGGTTAGGTGCATGCCATGCACAGCTGAGGTTAGGGTTAGGGTTAGGGTTAGGGTTAGGGTTAGGGTTAGGGTTAGGGTTAGGTTTACTTACATGCCATGCACAGCTGAGGTTTAGAGTTGCGTTTAGGGATAGGCCTCTTAGGGTCAGGGTTAGGGTTAGGGTTAGGGTTAGGGTTAGGGTTAGGGTTAGGGTTAGGGTTACGGTTAGGGTTAGGGTTAGGGTTAGGGTTAGGGTTAGGGTTACCTACATACCATGCACAGCTGAGGTTTAGAGCTCCGTTTAGGGTTAGGCGTCTTAGGGTTAGGGTTAGGGTTAGGGTTAGGGTTAGAATTAGGGTTAGGGTTAGGGTTAGGGACATGCCATGCACAGCTGAGGTTTAGAGTTCCGTTTAGGGTTAGGTCTTTTCGGGTTAGGGATAGGGTTAGGGTTAGGGTTAGGGTTAGGGTTAGGCTTAGGGTTAGGTACATGCCAAGCACAGCTGAGGTTTAGAGTTCCGTTTAGTGTTAGGTCTCTTAGGGTTACGGTTAGGGTTACGGTTAGGGTTAGGGTTAGGGTTATGCACATGCCATGCACAGCTGAGGTTTTGAGTTCCGTTTAGGGTTAGGCCTCTTAGGGTCAGGGTTAGGGTTAGGGTTAGGGTTAGGGTTAGGGTTAGGGTTAGGGTTAGGGTTAGGGTTAGGGTTAGGGTTAGGGTTAGGGTTAGGTTTAGGGTTAGGGTTACGTACATGCCATGCACAGCTGAGGTTTAGAGTTCCGTTTAGTGTTAGGTCTCTTAGGGTTACGGTTAGGGTTAGGGTTAGGGTTAGGGTTAGGGTTAGGGTTAGGGTTATGTACATGCCATGCACAGCTGAGGTTTAGAGTTCCGTTTAGGGATAGGCCTCTTAGGGTCAGGATTAGGGTTAGGGTTAGGGTTAGGGTTAGGGTTAGGGTTAGGGTTAGGGTTACCTACATGCCATGCACAGCTGAGGTTTAGAGCTCCGTTTAGGGTTAGGCCTCTTAGGGTTAGGGTTAGGGTTAGGGTTAGGGTTAGGGTTAGGGTTAGGGTTAGGGTTAGGGTTAGGGTTAGGGTTAGGGTTAGGGTTAGGTACATGCCATGCACAGCTGAGGTTTAGAGTTCCGTTTAGGGTTAGGTCTCTTAGGGTTAGGGATAGGGTTAGGGTTAGGGTTAGGGTTAGGCTTAGGCTTAGGCTTAGGGTTAGGGTTAGGGTTAGGTACGTGCCATGCACAGCTGAGGTTTTGAGTTCTGTTTAGGGTTAGGCCTCTTAGGGTTAGGGTTAGGGTTAGGGTTAGGGTTAGGGTTAGGGTTAGGGTTAGGGTTAGGGTTAGGGTTAGGGTTAGGGTTAGGGTTAGGGTTAGGGTTAGGGTTAGGGTTAGCGTTAGGGTTAGGTACATGCCATGCACAGCTGAGGTTTAGAGTTCCGTTTAGGGTTAGGTCTCTTAGGGTTAGGGTTAGGGTTAGGGTAAGATTTAGGGTTAGGGTTAGGGTTAGGGTTAGGTACATGCCATGCACAGCTGAGGTTTTGAGTTCTGTTTAGTGTTAGGTCTATTAGGGTTAGGGTTAGGTTTAGGTTTAGGGTTAGGGTTAGGGTTAGGGTTAGGGTTAGGGTTAGGGTTAGGGTTAGGGTTAGGTACATGCCATGCACAGCTGAGGTTTAGAGTTCCGTTTTGGGTTAGGCCTCTTAGGGTCAGGATTAGGGTTAGGGTTAGGGTTAGGGTTAGGGTTACGGTTAGGGTTACGGTTAGGGTTAGGCTTACGGTTACCTACATGCCATGCACAGCTGAGGTTTAGAGTTCCGTTTAGGGTTAGGTCTTTTAGGGTTAGGGATAGGGTTAGGGTTAGGGTTAGGCTTAGGGTTAGGGTTAGGGTTAGGGTTATGCACATGCCATGCACAGCTGAGGTTTTGAGTTCTGTTTAGGGTTAGGCCTCTTAGGGTCAGGGTTAGGGTTAGGGTTAGGGTTAGGGTTAGGGTTAGGGTTAGGGTTAGGGT
>NW_026599599.1:1870000-1892500 GCF_023634155.1 Falco peregrinus | reverse complement strand
AGGGTTACGATTAGGGTTAGGGTTAGGGTTACCTAGATGCCATGCACAGCTGAGGTTTAGAGTTCCGTTTAGGGTTAGGCCTCTTAGGGTTAGGGTTAGGGTTAGGGTTAGGGTTAGGGTTAGGGTTAGGGTTAGGCTTAGGGTTAGGGTTAGGTACATGCCATGCACAGCTGAGGTTAGGGTTAGGGTTAGGGTTAGGGTTAGGGTTAGGGTTAGGGTTAGGGTTAGGGTTAGGGTTAGGGTTAGGGTTAGGGTTAGGGTTAGGGTTACTTACATGCCATGCACAGCTGAGGTTTAGAGTTGCGTTTAGGGTTAGGCCTCTTAGGGTCAGGATTAAAGTTAGGTTTAGGGTTAGGGTTAGGGTTAGAGTTAGGGTTAGGGTTAGGGTTAGGTACATGCCATGCACAGCTGAGGTTTAGAGTTCCGTTTAGGGATAGGCCTCTTAGGGTCAGGATTAGGGTTAGGGTTAGGGTTAGGGTTAGGGTTAGGGTTAGGGTTAGGGTTAGGGTTAGGGTTACGGTTACGGTTACGGTTAGGGTTAGGGTTAGGCTTACCTACATGCCATGCACAGCTGAGGATTTGAGTTCCGTTTAGGGTTAGGCCTCTTAGGGTTAGGGTTAGGGTTAGGGTTAGGGTTAGGGTTAGGGTTAGGTACATGCCATGCACAGCTGAGGTTTAGAGTTCCGTTTAGGGTTAGGTCTTTTAGGGTTAGGGTTAGGGTTAGGGTTAGGGTTAGGGTTAGGGTTAGGGTTACGGTTAGGTACATGCCATGCACAGCTGAGGTTTAGAGTTCCGTTTAGTGTTAGGTCTCGTAGGGTCAGGATTAGGGTTAGGGTTAGGGTTAAGGTTAGGGTTAGGGTTAGGGTTAGGGTTAGGGTTAGGTACATGCCATGCACAGCTGAGGTTTAGAGTTCCGTTTAGGGTTAGGTCTCTTAGGGTTAGGGTTAGGGTTAGGGTAAGATTTAGGGTTAGGGTTAGGGTTAGGGTTAGGTACATGCCATGCACAGCTGAGGTTTAGAGTTCCGTTTAGGGTTAGGTCTCTTAGGGTTAGGGTTAGGGTTAGGGTAAGATTTAGGGTTAGGGTTAGGGTTAGGGTTATGTACATGCCATGCACTGCTGAGGTTTAGAGTTCCATTTAGGGTTAGGCCTCTTAGGGTTAGGGTTAGGTTTAAGATTAGGGTTAGGGTTAGGGTTAAGGTTAGGGTTAGGGTTAGGGTTAGGGTTAGGGTTAGGTACATGCCATGCACAGCTGAGGTTTTGAGTTCCGTTTAGGGATAGGCCTCTTAGGGTCAGGATTAGGGTTAGGGTTAGTGTTCGGGTTAGCGTGAGGGTTAGGGATAGGGTTAGGGTTAGGTACATGCCATGCTCAGCTGAGGTTTAGAGTTCCGTCAAGGGTTAGTCCTCTTAGGGTCAGGATTAGGGTTAGGTTTAGGATTAGGGTTAGGGTTAGGGTTAGGGTTAGGGTTACGTACATGCCATGCACAGCTGAGGTTTAGAGTTCCGTCCAGGGTTAGGCCTCTTAGGCTTAGGGTTAAGTTTAGGGTTAGGGTTAGGGTTAGGGTTAGGGTTAGGGTTAGGGTTAGGGTTAGGGTTAGGGTTAGGGTTAGGGTTAGGGTTATGTACATGCCATGCACAGCTGAGGTTGAGTTCCGTTTAGGGTTAGGTCTTTTAGAGTTAGTGTTAGGGTTAGGGTTAGGGTTAGGGTTATGTACATGCCATGCACAGCTGAGGTTTAGAGTTCCGACAAGGGTTAGGACCCTTAGGGTTAGGGTTAAGGTTAGGGTTAGGGTTAGGGTTAGGGTTAGGGTTAGGGTTAGGTACATGCCATGCACAGCTGAGGTTTAGAGTTCCGTTTAGTGTTAGGTCTTTTAGAGTTACTGTTAGGGTTAGGGTTAGGGTTAGGGTTACGTACATGCCATGCACAGATGAGGTTTAGAGTTCCGTTTTGGGTTAGGCCTCTTAGGGTCAGGATTAGGGTTAGGGTTTGGGTTAGGGTTAGGGTTAGGGTTAGGTACATGCCATGCACAGCTGAGGTTTTTAGGTCCGTCAAGGGATAGACCCCATAGGGTCAGGATTAGAGTTAGGGTTAGGGTTAGGGTTAGGGTTAGGGTTAGGGTTAGGGTTAGGGTTAGGCTTAGGCTTAGGCTTAGGCTTAGGCTTAGGGTTAGGGTTATGTGCATGCCATGCACATCTGAGGTTTAGAGTTCCGTTTTGGGTTAGGTCTCTTAGGGTTACGGTTAGGGTTAGGGTTAGGGTTAGGGTTAGGGTTAGGGTTAGGGTTAGGGTTAGGGTTATGTACATGCCATGCACAGCTGAGGTTTAGAGTTCCGTTTAGGGATAGGCCTCTTAGGGTCAGGATTAGGGTTAGGGTTAGGGTTAGGGTTAGGGTTAGGGTTAGGTTTAGGTTTAGGGTTAGGGTTAGGGTTACCTACATGCCATGCACAGCTGAGGTTTAGAGCTCCGTTTAGGGTTAGGCCTCTTAGGGTTAGGGTTAGGGTTAGGGTTAGGGTTAGGGTTAGGGTTAGGGTTAGGGTTAGGGTTAGGTACATGCCATGCACAGCTGAGGTTTAGAGTTCCGTTTAGGGTTAGGTCTCATAGGGTTAGGGTTAGGGTTAGGCTTAGGCTTAGGCTTAGGGTTAGGGTTAGGGTTAGGTACATGCCAAGCACAGCTGAGGTTTAGAGTTCCGTTTAGGGTTAGGTCTCATAGGGTTAGGGTTAGGGTTAGGCTTAGGCTTAGGCTTAGGGTTAGGGTTAGGGTTAGGTACATGCCATGCAGAGCTGAGGTTTTGAGTTCTGTTTAGTGTTAGGTCTATTAGGGTTAGGGTTAGGTTTAGGGTTAGGGTTAGGGTTAGGGTTAGGGTTAGGTGCATGCCATGCACAGCTGAGGTTAGGGTTAGGGTTAGGGTTAGGGTTAGGGTTAGGGTTAGGGTTAGGGTTAGGGTTAGGTTTACTTACATGCCATGCACAGCTGAGGTTTAGAGTTGCGTTTAGGGATAGGCCTCTTAGGGTCAGGATTAGGGTTAGGGTTAGGGTTAGGGTTAGGGTTAGGGTTACGGTTAGGGTTAGGGTTAGGGTTAGGGTTAGGGTTAGGGTTACCTACATACCATGCACAGCTGAGGTTTAGAGCTCCGTTTAGGGTTAGGCGTCTTAGGGTTAGGGTTAGGGTTAGGGTTAGGGTTAGAATTAGGGTTAGGGTTAGGGTTAGGGACATGCCATGCACAGCTGAGGTTTAGAGTTCCGTTTAGGGTTAGGTCTTTTAGGGTTAGGGATAGGGTTAGGGTTAGGGTTAGGGTTAGGGTTAGGGTTAGGGTTAGGTTTAGGGTTAGGGTTAGGGTTAGGGTTAGGGTTAGGGTTAGGGTTAGGGTTAGGGTTAGGGTTAGCGTTAGGGTTAGGTACATGCCATGCACAGCTGAGGTTTAGAGTTCCGTTTAGGGTTAGGTCTCTTAGGGTTAGGGTTAGGGTTAGGGTTAGGGTTAGGGTTAGGCTTAGGCTTAGGCTTAGGGTTAGGGTTAGGGTTAGGTACATGCCATGCACAGCTGAGGTTTTGAGTTCTGTTTAGGGTTAGGTCTATTAGGGTTAGGGTTAGGGCTAGAATTAGGGTTAGGGTTAGGGTTAGGGACATGCCATGCACAGCTGAGGTTTAGAGTTCCGTTTAGGGTTAGGTCTTTTAGGGTTAGGGATAGGGTTAGGGTTAGGGTTAGGGTTAGGGTTAGGGTTAGGGTTAGGTACATGCCAAGCACAGCTGAGGTTTAGAGTTCCGTTTAGTGTTAGGTCTCTTAGGGTTACGGTTAGGGTTACGGTTAGGGTTAGGGTTAGGGTTATGCACATGCCATGCACAGCTGAGGTTTTGAGTTCCGTTTAGGGTTAGGCCTCTTAGGGTCAGGGTTAGGGTTAGGGTTAGGGTTAGGGTTAGGGTTAGGGTTAGGGTTAGGGTTAGGGTTAGGGTTAGGGTTAGGTTTAGGGTTAGGGTTACGTACATGCCATGCACAGCTGAGGTTTAGAGTTCCGTTTAGTGTTAGGTCTCTTAGGGTTACGGTTAGGGTTAGGGTTAGGGTTAGGGTTAGGGTTAGGGTTAGGGTTATGTACATGCCATGCACAGCTGAGGTTTAGAGTTCCGTTTAGGGATAGGCCTCTTAGGGTCAGGATTAGGGTTAGGGTTAGGGTTAGGGTTAGGGTTAGGGTTAGGGTTAGGGTTAGGGTTAGGGTTACCTACATGCCATGCACAGCTGAGGTTTAGAGCTCCGTTTAGGGTTAGGCCTCTTAGGGTTAGGGTTAGGGTTAGGGTTAGGGTTAGGGTTAGGGTTAGGGTTAGGGTTAGGGTTAGGGTTAGGGTTAGGGTTAGCGTTAGGGTTAGGTACATGCCATGCACAGCTGAGGTTTAGAGTTCCGTTTAGGGTTAGGTCTCTTAGGGTTAGGGTTAGGGTTAGGGTTAGGGTTAGGCTTAGGCTTAGGCTTAGGCTTAGGCTTAGGGTTAGGGTTAGGTACGTGCCATGCACAGCTGAGGTTTTGAGTTCTGTTTAGGGTTAGGCCTCTTAGGGTTAGGGTTAGGGTTAGGGTTAGGGTTAGGGTTAGGGTTAGGGTTAGGGTTAGGGTTAGGGTTAGGGTTAGGGTTAGGGTTAGCGTTAGGGTTAGGTACATGCCATGCACAGCTGAGGTTTAGAGTTCCGTTTAGGGTTAGGAATCTTAGGGTTAGGGTTAGGGTTAAGGTTAGGCTTAGGTTTAGGGTTAGGGTTAGGGTTAGGTACATGCCATGCACAGCTGAGGTTTTGAGTTCTGTTTAGTGTTAGGTCTATTAGGGTTAGGGTTAGGTTTAGGTTTAGGGTTAGGGTTAGGGTTAGGGTTAGGGTTAGGGTTAGGGTTAGGGTTAGGGTTAGGTACATGCCATGCACAGCTGAGGTTTAGAGTTGCGTTTAGGGATAGGCCTCTTAGGGTCAGGATTAGGGTTAGGGTTAGGGTTAGGGTTAGGGTTACGGTTAGGGTTACGGTTAGGGTTAGGCTTACGGTTACCTACATGCCATGCACAGCTGAGGTTTAGAGCTCCGTTTAGGGTTAGGTCTTTTAGGGTTAGGGATAGGGTTAGGGTTAGGGTTAGGCTTAGGGTTAGGGTTAGGGTTAGGGTTATGCACATGCCATGCACAGCTGAGGTTTTGAGTTCTGTTTAGGGTTAGGCCTCTTAGGGTCAGGGTTAGGGTTAGGGTTAGGGTTAGGGTTAGGGTTAGGGTTAGGGTTAGGGTTAGGGTTACGTACATGCCATGCACAGCTGAGGTTTAGAGTAGCATTTAGGGTTAGGCCTCTTAGGGTTAGGGTTAGGGTTAGGGTTAGGGTTAGGGTTAGGGTTAGGGTTAGGGTTAGGGTTAGGGTTAGGGTTAGGGTTAGGGTTAGGGTTAGGGTTACGGTTACGGTTACGGTTAGGGTTAGGGTTAGGCTTACCTACATGCCATGCACAGCTGAGGATTTGAGTTCCGTTTAGGGTTAGGCCTCTTAGGGTTAGGGTTAGGGTTAGGGTTAGGGTTAGGGTTAGGGTTAGGTACATGCCATGCACAGCTGAGGTTTAGAGTTCCGTTTAGGGTTAGGTCTTTTAGGGTTAGGGTTAGGGTTAGGATTAGGGTTAGGGTTAGGGTTAGGGTTACGGTTAGGTACATGCCATGCACAGCTGAGGTTTAGAGTTCCGTTTAGTGTTAGGTCTCGTAGGGTCAGGATTAGGGTTAGGGTTAGGGTTAGGGTTAGGGTTAGGGTTAGGGTTAGGGTTAGGGTTAGGGTTAGGTACATGCCATGCACAGCTGAGGTTTAGAGTTCCGTTTAGGGTTAGGTCTCTTAGGGTTAGGGTTAGGGTTAGGGTAAGATTTAGGGTTAGGGTTAGGGTTAGGGTTAGGTACATGCCATGCACAGCTGAGGTTTAGAGTTCCGTTTAGGGTTAGGTCTCTTAGGGTTAGGGTTAGGGTTAGGGTAAGATTTAGGGTTAGGGTTAGGGTTAGGGTTATGTACATGCCATGCACTGCTGAGGTTTAGAGTTCCATTTAGGGTTAGGCCTCTTAGGGTTAGGGTTAGGTTTAAGATTAGGGTTAGGGTTAGGGTTAAGGTTAGGGTTAGGGTTAGGGTTAGGGTTAGGGTTAGGTACATGCCATGCACAGCTGAGGTTTTGAGTTCCGTTTAGGGATAGGCCTCTTAGGGTCAGGATTAGGGTTAGGGTTAGGGTTAGGATTAGGGTTAGGGTTAGGGTTAGGGTTAGGGTTAGGGTTAGGGTTAGGGTTAGGGTTAGGGTTACGTACATGCCATGCACAGCTGAGGTTTAGAGCTCCGTTTAGGGTTAGGCCTCTTAGGGTTAGGGTTAGGGTTAGGGTTAGGGTTAGGGTTAGGGTTAGGGTTAGGGTTAGGGTTAGGGTTAGGGTTAGGGTTAGGGTTAGGGTTAGGGTTAGGGTTAGAGTTAGGTACATGCCATGCACAGCTGAGGTTTAGAGTTCCGTTTAGTGTTAGGTCTCTTAGGGTTACGGTTAGGGTTAGGGTTAGGGTTAGGGTTATGGTTACCTAGATGCCATGCACAGCTGAGGTTTTGAGTTCCGTTTAGGGTTAGGCCTCTTAGGGTTACGGTTAGGGTTACGATTAGGGTTAGGGTTAGGGTTACCTAGATGCCATGCACAGCTGAGGTTTAGAGTTCCGTTTAGGGTTAGGCCTCTTAGGGTTAGGGTTAGGGTTAGGGTTAGGGTTAGGGTTAGGGTTAGGGTTAGGTACATGCCATGCACAGCTGAGGTTAGGGTTAGGGTTAGGGTTAGGGTTAGGGTTAGGGTTAGGGTTAGGGTTAGGGTTAGGGTTACTTACATGCCATGCACAGCTGAGGTTTAGAGTTGCGTTTAGGGTTAGGCCTCTTAGGGTCAGGATTAAAGTTAGGTTTAGGGTTAGGGTTAGGGTTAGAGTTAGGGTTAGGGTTAGGGTTAGGTACATGCCATGCACAGCTGAGGTTTAGAGTTCCGTTTAGGGATAGGCCTCTTAGGGTCAGGATTAGGGTTAGGGTTAGGGTTAGGGTTAGGGTTAGGGTTAGGGTTAGGGTTAGGGTTACGGTTACGGTTACGGTTAGGGTTAGGGTTAGGCTTACCTACATGCCATGCACAGCTGAGGATTTGAGTTCCGTTTAGGGTTAGGCCTCTTAGGGTTAGGGTTAGGGTTAGGGTTAGGGTTAGGGTTAGGGTTAGGTACATGCCATGCACAGCTGAGGTTTAGAGTTCCGTTTAGGGTTAGGTCTTTTAGGGTTAGGGTTAGGGTTAGGGTTAGGGTTAGGGTTAGGGTTAGGGTTAGGGTTAGGGTTAGGTACATGCCATGCACAGCTGAGGTTTAGAGTTCCGTTTAGTGTTAGGTCTCTTAGGGTCAGGATTAGGGTTAGGGTTAGGGTTAGGATTAGGGTTAGGGTTAGGGTTAGGGTTAGGGTTAGGGTTAGGTACATGCCATGCACAGCTGAGGTTTAGAGTTCCGTTTAGGGTTAGGTCTCTTAGGGTTAGGGTTAGGGTTAGGGTAAGATTTAGGGTTAGGGTTAGGGTTAGGGTTAGGTACATGCCATGCACAGCTGAGGTTTAGAGTTCCGTTTAGGGTTAGGTCTCTTAGGGTTAGGGTTAGGGTTAGGGTAAGATTTAGGGTTAGGGTTAGGGTTAGGGTTATGTACATGCCATGCACTGCTGAGGTTTAGAGTTCCATTTAGGGTTAGGCCTCTTAGGGTCAGGGTTAGGTTTAAGATTAGGGTTAGGGTTAGGGTTAAGGTTAGGGTTAGGGTTAGGGTTAGGGTTAGGGTTAGGTACATGCCATGCACAGCTGAGGTTTTGAGTTCCGTTTAGGGATAGGCCTCTTAGGGTCAGGATTAGGGTTAGGGTTAGTGTTCGGGTTAGCGTGAGGGTTAGGGATAGGGTTAGGGTTAGGTACATGCCATGCTCAGCTGAGGTTTAGAGTTCGGTCAAGGGTTAGTCCTCTTAGGGTCAGGATTAGGGTTAGGTTTAGGATTAGGGTTAGGGTTAGGGTTAGGGTTAGGGTTACGTACATGCCATGCACAGCTGAGGTTTAGAGTTCCGTCCAGGGTTAGGCCTCTTAGGCTTAGGGTTAAGTTTAGGGTTAGGGTTAGGGTTAGGGTTAGGGTTAGGGTTAGGGTTAGGGTTAGGGTTAGGGTTAGGGTTAGGGTTAGGGTTATGTACATGCCATGCACAGCTGAGGTTGAGTTCCGTTTAGGGTTAGGTCTTTTAGAGTTAGTGTTAGGGTTAGGGTTAGGGTTAGGGTTATGTACATGCCATGCACAGCTGAGGTTTAGAGTTCCGACAAGGGTTAGGACCCTTAGGGTTAGGGTTAAGGTTAGGGTTAGGGTTAGGGTTAGGGTTAGGGTTAGGGTTAGGGTTAGGTACATGCCATGCACAGCTGAGGTTTAGAGTTCCGTTTAGTGTTAGGTCTTTTAGAGTTACTGTTAGGGTTAGGGTTAGGGTTAGGGTTACGTACATGCCATGCACAGATGAGGTTTAGAGTTCCGTTTTGGGTTAGGCCTCTTAGGGTCAGGATTAGGGTTAGGGTTTGGGTTAGGGTTAGGGTTAGGGTTAGGTACATGCCATGCACAGCTGAGGTTTTTAGTTCCGTCAAGGGATAGACCCCATAGGGTTAGGATTAGAGTTAGGGTTAGGGTTAGGGTTAGGGTTAGGGTTAGGGTTAGGGTTAGGCTTAGGCTTAGGCTTAGGCTTAGGCTTAGGCTTAGGGTTAGGGTTATGTGCATGCCATGCACATCTGAGGTTTAGAGTTCCGTTTTGGGTTAGGTCTCTTAGGGTTACGGTTAGGGTTAGGGTTAGGGTTAGGGTTAGGGTTAGGGTTAGGGTTAGGGTTAGGGTTAGGGTTATGTACATGCCATGCACAGCTGAGGTTTAGAGTTCCGTTTAGGGATAGGCCTCTTAGGGTCAGGATTAGGGTTAGGGTTAGGGTTAGGGTTAGGGTTAGGGTTAGGTTTAGGTTTAGGGTTAGGGTTAGGGTTACCTACATGCCATGCACAGCTGAGGTTTAGAGCTCCGTTTAGGGTTAGGCCTCTTAGGGTTAGGGTTAGGGTTAGGGTTAGGGTTAGGGTTAGGGTTAGGGTTAGGGTTAGGGTTAGGGTTAGGGTTAGGTACATGCCATGCACAGCTGAGGTTTAGAGTTCCGTTTAGGGTTAGGTCTCATAGGGTTAGGGTTAGGGTTAGGCTTAGGCTTAGGCTTAGGGTTAGGGTTAGGGTTAGGGTTAGGGTTAGGGTTACCTACATACCATGCACAGCTGAGGTTTAGAGCTCCGTTTAGGGTTAGGCGTCTTAGGGTTAGGGTTAGGGTTAGGGTTAGGGTTAGAATTAGGGTTAGGGTTAGGGTTAGGGACATGCCATGCACAGCTGAGGTTTAGAGTTCCGTTTAGGGTTAGGTCTTTTAGGGTTAGGGATAGGGTTAGGGTTAGGGTTAGGGTTAGGGTTAGGGTTAGGGTTAGGTTTAGGGTTAGGGTTAGGGTTAGGGTTAGGGTTAGGGTTAGGGTTAGGGTTAGGGTTAGGGTTAGGGTTAGGGTTAGGGTTAGGGTTAGCGTTAGGGTTAGGTACATGCCATGCACAGCTGAGGTTTAGAGTTCCGTTTAGGGTTAGGCCTCTTAGGGTTAGGGTTAGGGTTAGGGTTAGGGTTAGGGTTAGGGTTAGGGTTAGGTACATGCCATGCACAGCTGAGGTTAGGGTTAGGGTTAGGGTTAGGGTTAGGGTTAGGGTTAGGGTTAGGGTTAGGGTTAGGGTTACTTACATGCCATGCACAGCTGAGGTTTAGAGTTGCGTTTAGGGTTAGGCCTCTTAGGGTCAGGATTAAAGTTAGGTTTAGGGTTAGGGTTAGGGTTAGAGTTAGGGTTAGGGTTAGGGTTAGGTACATGCCATGCACAGCTGAGGTTTAGAGTTCCGTTTAGGGATAGGCCTCTTAGGGTCAGGATTAGGGTTAGGGTTAGGGTTAGGGTTAGGGTTAGGGTTAGGGTTAGGGTTAGGGTTACGGTTACGGTTACGGTTAGGGTTAGGGTTAGGCTTACCTACATGCCATGCACAGCTGAGGATTTGAGTTCCGTTTAGGGTTAGGCCTCTTAGGGTTAGGGTTAGGGTTAGGGTTAGGGTTAGGGTTAGGGTTAGGTACATGCCATGCACAGCTGAGGTTTAGAGTTCCGTTTAGGGTTAGGTCTTTTAGGGTTAGGGTTAGGGTTAGGGTTAGGGTTAGGGTTAGGGTTAGGGTTAGGGTTAGGGTTAGGTACATGCCATGCACAGCTGAGGTTTAGAGTTCCGTTTAGTGTTAGGTCTCTTAGGGTCAGGATTAGGGTTAGGGTTAGGGTTAGGATTAGGGTTAGGGTTAGGGTTAGGGTTAGGGTTAGGGTTAGGTACATGCCATGCACAGCTGAGGTTTAGAGTTCCGTTTAGGGTTAGGTCTCTTAGGGTTAGGGTTAGGGTTAGGGTAAGATTTAGGGTTAGGGTTAGGGTTAGGGTTAGGTACATGCCATGCACAGCTGAGGTTTAGAGTTCCGTTTAGGGTTAGGTCTCTTAGGGTTAGGGTTAGGGTTAGGGTAAGATTTAGGGTTAGGGTTAGGGTTAGGGTTATGTACATGCCATGCACTGCTGAGGTTTAGAGTTCCATTTAGGGTTAGGCCTCTTAGGGTCAGGGTTAGGTTTAAGATTAGGGTTAGGGTTAGGGTTAAGGTTAGGGTTAGGGTTAGGGTTAGGGTTAGGGTTAGGTACATGCCATGCACAGCTGAGGTTTTGAGTTCCGTTTAGGGATAGGCCTCTTAGGGTCAGGATTAGGGTTAGGGTTAGTGTTCGGGTTAGCGTGAGGGTTAGGGATAGGGTTAGGGTTAGGTACATGCCATGCTCAGCTGAGGTTTAGAGTTCCGTCAAGGGTTAGTCCTCTTAGGGTCAGGATTAGGGTTAGGTTTAGGATTAGGGTTAGGGTTAGGGTTAGGGTTAGGGTTACGTACATGCCATGCACAGCTGAGGTTTAGAGTTCCGTCCAGGGTTAGGCCTCTTAGGCTTAGGGTTAAGTTTAGGGTTAGGGTTAGGGTTAGGGTTAGGGTTAGGGTTAGGGTTAGGGTTAGGGTTAGGGTTAGGGTTAGGGTTATGTACATGCCATGCACAGCTGAGGTTGAGTTCCGTTTAGGGTTAGGTCTTTTAGAGTTAGTGTTAGGGTTAGGGTTAGGGTTAGGGTTATGTACATGCCATGCACAGCTGAGGTTTAGAGTTCCGACAAGGGTTAGGACCCTTAGGGTTAGGGTTAAGGTTAGGGTTAGGGTTAGGGTTAGGGTTAGGGTTAGGGTTAGGGTTAGGTACATGCCATGCACAGCTGAGGTTTAGAGTTCCGTTTAGTGTTAGGTCTTTTAGAGTTACTGTTAGGGTTAGGGTTAGGGTTAGGGTTACGTACATGCCATGCACAGATGAGGTTTAGAGTTCCGTTTTGGGTTAGGCCTCTTAGGGTCAGGATTAGGGTTAGGGTTTGGGTTAGGGTTAGGGTTAGGGTTAGGTACATGCCATGCACAGCTGAGGTTTTTAGTTCCGTCAAGGGATAGACCCCATAGGGTTAGGATTAGAGTTAGGGTTAGGGTTAGGGTTAGGGTTAGGGTTAGGGTTAGGGTTAGGGTTAGGCTTAGGCTTAGGCTTAGGCTTAGGCTTAGGCTTAGGGTTAGGGTTATGTGCATGCCATGCACATCTGAGGTTTAGAGTTCCGTTTTGGGTTAGGTCTCTTAGGGTTACGGTTAGGGTTAGGGTTAGGGTTAGGGTTAGGGTTAGGGTTAGGGTTAGGGTTAGGGTTAGGGTTATGTACATGCCATGCACAGCTGAGGTTTAGAGTTCCGTTTAGGGATAGGCCTCTTAGGGTCAGGATTAGGGTTAGGGTTAGGGTTAGGGTTAGGGTTAGGGTTAGGTTTAGGTTTAGGGTTAGGGTTAGGGTTACCTACATGCCATGCACAGCTGAGGTTTAGAGCTCCGTTTAGGGTTAGGCCTCTTAGGGTTAGGGTTAGGGTTAGGGTTAGGGTTAGGGTTAGGGTTAGGGTTAGGGTTAGGGTTAGGGTTAGGGTTAGGGTTAGGGTTAGGGTTAGGTACATGCCATGCACAGCTGAGGTTTAGAGTTCCGTTTAGGGTTAGGTCTCATAGGGTTAGGGTTAGGGTTAGGCTTAGGCTTAGGCTTAGGGTTAGGGTTAGGGTTAGGGTTAGGGTTAGGGTTACCTACATACCATGCACAGCTGAGGTTTAGAGCTCCGTTTAGGGTTAGGCGTCTTAGGGTTAGGGTTAGGGTTAGGGTTAGGGTTAGAATTAGGGTTAGGGTTAGGGTTAGGGACATGCCATGCACAGCTGAGGTTTAGAGTTCCGTTTAGGGTTAGGTCTTTTAGGGTTAGGGATAGGGTTAGGGTTAGGGTTAGGGTTAGGGTTAGGGTTAGGTTTAGGGTTAGGGTTAGGGTTAGGGTTAGGGTTAGGGTTAGGGTTAGGGTTAGGGTTAGGGTTAGGGTTAGGGTTAGGGTTAGCGTTAGGGTTAGGTACATGCCATGCACAGCTGAGGTTTAGAGTTCCGTTTAGGGTTAGGTCTCTTAGGGTTAGGGTTAGGGTTAGGGTTAGGGTTAGGGTTAGGCTTAGGCTTAGGCTTAGGGTTAGGGTTAGGGTTAGGTACATGCCATGCACAGCTGAGGTTTTGAGTTCTGTTTAGGGTTAGGTCTATTAGGGTTAGGGTTAGGGCTAGAATTAGGGTTAGGGTTAGGGTTAGGGACATGCCATGCACAGCTGAGGTTTAGAGTTCCGTTTAGGGTTAGGTCTTTTAGGGTTAGGGATAGGGTTAGGGTTAGGGTTAGGGTTAGGGTTAGGGTTAGGGTTAGGTACATGCCAAGCACAGCTGAGGTTTAGAGTTCCGTTTAGTGTTAGGTCTCTTAGGGTTACGGTTAGGGTTACGGTTAGGGTTAGGGTTAGGGTTATGCACATGCCATGCACAGCTGAGGTTTTGAGTTCCGTTTAGGGTTAGGCCTCTTAGGGTCAGGGTTAGGGTTAGGGTTAGGGTTAGGGTTAGGGTTAGGGTTAGGGTTAGGGTTAGGGTTAGGGTTAGGGTTAGGGTTAGGGTTAGGGTTAGGGTTAGCGTTAGGGTTAGGTACATGCCATGCACAGCTGAGGTTTAGAGTTCCGTTTAGGGTTAGGTCTCTTAGGGTTAGGGTTAGGGTTAGGCTTAGGCTTAGGCTTAGGGTTAGGGTTAGGGTTAGGTACATGCCATGCACAGCTGAGGTTTTGAGTTCTGTTCAGTGTTAGGTCTATTAGGGTTAGGGTTAGGTTTAGGTTTAGGGTTAGGGTTAGGGTTAGGGTTAGGGTTAGGGTTAGGGTTAGGGTTAGGGTTAGGTACATGCCATGCACAGCTGAGGTTTAGAGTTGCGTTTAGGGATAGGCCTCTTAGGGTCAGGATTAGGGTTAGGGTTAGGGTTAGGGTTAGGGTTACGGTTAGGGTTACGGTTAGGGTTAGGCTTACGGTTACCTACATGCCATGCACAGCTGAGGTTTAGAGCTCCGTTTAGGGTTAGGCCTCTTAGGGTTAGGGTTAGGGTTAGGGTTAGGGTTAGAATTAGGGTTAGGGTTAGGGTTAGGGACATGCCATGCACAGCTGAGGTTTAGAGTTCCGTTTAGGGTTAGGTCTTTTAGGGTTAGGGATAGGGTTAGGGTTAGGGTTAGGCTTAGGGTTAGGGTTAGGGTTAGGGTTATGCACATGCCATGCACAGCTGAGGTTTTGAGTTCTGTTTAGGGTTAGGCCTCTTAGGGTCAGGGTTAGGGTTAGGGTTAGGGTTAGGGTTAGGGTTAGGGTTAGGGTTAGGGTTAGGGTTACGTACATGCCATGCACAGCTGAGGTTTAGAGTTGCATTTAGGGTTAGGCCTCTTAGGGTTAGGGTTAGGGTTAGGGTTAGGGTTAGGGTTAGGGTTAGGGTTAGGGTTAGGGTTAGGGTTAGAGTTAGGTACATGCCATGCACAGCTGAGGTTTAGAGTTCCGTTTAGTGTTAGGACTCTTAGGGTTACGGTTAGGGTTAGGGTTAGGGTTAGGGTTAGGGTTACCTAGATGCCATGCACAGCTGAGGTTTAGAGTTCCGTTTAGGGTTAGGCCTCTTAGGGTTACGGTTAGGGTTACGATTAGGGTTAGGGTTAGGGTTACCTAGATGCCATGCACAGCTGAGGTTTAGAGTTCCGTTTAGGGTTAGGCCTCTTAGGGTTAGGGTTAGGGTTAGGGTTAGGGTTAGGGTTAGGGTTAGGGTTAGGGTTAGGGTTAGGGTTAGGGTTAGGGTTAGGTACATGCCATGCACAGCTGAGGTTAGGGTTAGGGTTAGGGTTAGGGTTAGGGTTAGGGTTAGGGTTAGGGTTAGGGTTAGGGTTAGGGTTAGGTACATGCCATGCACAGCTGAGGTTTAGAGTTCCGTTTAGGGATAGGCCTCTTAGGGTCAGGATTAGGGTTAGGGTTAGGGTTAGGGTTAGGGTTAGGGTTAGGGTTAGGGTTAGGGTTAGGGTTACGGTTACGGTTACGGTTAGGGTTAGGGTTAGGCTTACCTACATGCCATGCACAGCTGAGGATTTGAGTTCCGTTTAGGGTTAGGCCTCTTAGGGTTAGGGTTAGGGTTAGGGTTAGGGTTAGGGTTAGGGTTAGGTACATGCCATGCACAGCTGAGGTTTAGAGTTCCGTTTAGGGTTAGGTCTTTTAGGGTTAGGGTTAGGGTTAGGGTTAGGGTTAGGGTTAGGGTTAGGGTTAGGGTTAGGGTTAGGGTTAGGGTTACGGTTAGGGTTAGGGTTAGGGTTAGGGTTAGGGTTAGGGTTAGGGTTAGGGTTAGGTACATGCCATGCACAGCTGAGGTTTAGAGTTCCGTTTAGGGTTAGGTCTCTTAGGGTTAGGGTTAGGGTTAGGGTAAGATTTAGGGTTAGGGTTAGGGTTAGGGTTAGGTACATGCCATGCACAGCTGAGGTTTAGAGTTCCGTTTAGGGTTAGGTCTCTTAGGGTTAGGGTTAGGGTTAGGGTAAGATTTAGGGTTAGGGTTAGGGTTAGGGTTATGTACATGCCATGCACTGCTGAGGTTTAGAGTTCCATTTAGGGTTAGGCCTCTTAGGGTTAGGGTTAGGTTTAAGATTAGGGTTAGGGTTAGGGTTAAGGTTAGGGTTAGGGTTAGGGTTAGGGTTAGGGTTAGGTACATGCCATGCACAGCTGAGGTTTTGAGTTCCGTTTAGGGATAGGCCTCTTAGGGTCAGGATTAGGGTTAGGGTTAGGGTTAGGATTAGGGTTAGGGTTAGGGTTAGGGTTAGGGTTAGGGTTAGGGTTAGGGTTAGGGTTAGGGTTACGTACATGCCATGCACAGCTGAGGTTTAGAGCTCCGTTTAGGGTTAGGCCTCTTAGGGTTAGGGTTAGGGTTAGGGTTAGGGTTAGGGTTAGGGTTAGGGTTAGGGTTAGGGTTAGGGTTAGGGTTAGGGTTAGGGTTAGGGTTAGGGTTAGGGTTAGGGTTAGGGTTAGGGTTAGAGTTAGGTACATGCCATGCACAGCTGAGGTTTAGAGTTCCGTTTAGTGTTAGGTCTCTTAGGGTTACGGTTAGGGTTAGGGTTAGGGTTAGGGTTAGGGTTATGCACATGCCATGCACAGCTGAGGTTTTGAGTTCCGTTTAGGGTTAGGCCTCTTAGGGTCAGGGTTAGGGTTAGGGTTAGGGTTAGGGTTAGGGTTAGGGTTAGGGTTAGGGTTAGGGTTAGGGTTAGGGTTAGGGTTAGGGTTAGGGTTAGGGTTAGCGTTAGGGTTAGGTACATGCCATGCACAGCTGAGGTTTAGAGTTCCGTTTAGGGTTAGGTCTCTTAGGGTTAGGGTTAGGGTTAGGCTTAGGCTTAGGCTTAGGGTTAGGGTTAGGGTTAGGTACATGCCATGCACAGCTGAGGTTTTGAGTTCTGTTCAGTGTTAGGTCTATTAGGGTTAGGGTTAGGTTTAGGTTTAGGGTTAGGGTTAGGGTTAGGGTTAGGGTTAGGGTTAGGGTTAGGGTTAGGGTTAGGTACATGCCATGCACAGCTGAGGTTTAGAGTTGCGTTTAGGGATAGGCCTCTTAGGGTCAGGATTAGGGTTAGGGTTAGGGTTAGGGTTAGGGTTACGGTTAGGGTTACGGTTAGGGTTAGGCTTACGGTTACCTACATGCCATGCACAGCTGAGGTTTAGAGCTCCGTTTAGGGTTAGGCCTCTTAGGGTTAGGGTTAGGGTTAGGGTTAGGGTTAGAATTAGGGTTAGGGTTAGGGTTAGGGACATGCCATGCACAGCTGAGGTTTAGAGTTCCGTTTAGGGTTAGGTCTTTTAGGGTTAGGGATAGGGTTAGGGTTAGGGTTAGGCTTAGGGTTAGGGTTAGGGTTAGGGTTATGCACATGCCATGCACAGCTGAGGTTTTGAGTTCTGTTTAGGGTTAGGCCTCTTAGGGTCAGGGTTAGGGTTAGGGTTAGGGTTAGGGTTAGGGTTAGGGTTAGGGTTAGGGTTAGGGTTACGTACATGCCATGCACAGCTGAGGTTTAGAGTTGCATTTAGGGTTAGGCCTCTTAGGGTTAGGGTTAGGGTTAGGGTTAGGGTTAGGGTTAGGGTTAGGGTTAGGGTTAGGGTTAGGGTTAGAGTTAGGTACATGCCATGCACAGCTGAGGTTTAGAGTTCCGTTTAGTGTTAGGACTCTTAGGGTTACGGTTAGGGTTAGGGTTAGGGTTAGGGTTAGGGTTACCTAGATGCCATGCACAGCTGAGGTTTAGAGTTCCGTTTAGGGTTAGGCCTCTTAGAGTTACGGTTAGGGTTACGATTAGGGTTAGGGTTAGGGTTACCTAGATGCCATGCACAGCTGAGGTTTAGAGTTCCGTTTAGGGTTAGGCCTCTTAGGGTTAGGGTTAGGGTTAGGGTTAGGGTTAGGGTTAGGGTTAGGGTTAGGGTTAGGGTTAGGGTTAGGGTTAGGGTTAGGTACATGCCATGCACAGCTGAGGTTAGGGTTAGGGTTAGGGTTAGGGTTACCTAGATGCCATGCACAGCTGAGGTTTAGAGTTCCGTTTAGGGTTAGGCCTCTTAGGGTTACGGTTAGGGTTACGATTAGGGTTAGGGTTAGGGTTACCTAGATGCCATGCACAGCTGAGGTTTAGAGTTCCGTTTAGGGTTAGGCCTCTTAGGGTTAGGGTTAGGGTTAGGGTTAGGGTTAGGGTTAGGGTTAGGGTTAGGTACATGCCATGCACAGCTGAGGTTAGGGTTAGGGTTAGGGTTAGGGTTAGGGTTAGGGTTAGGGTTAGGGTTAGGGTTAGGGTTACTTACATGCCATGCACAGCTGAGGTTTAGAGTTGCGATTAGGGTTAGGCCTCTTAGGGTCAGGATTAAAGTTAGGTTTAGGGTTAGGGTTAGGGTTAGAGTTAGGGTTAGGGTTAGGGTTAGGTACATGCCATGCACAGCTGAGGTTTAGAGTTCCGTTTAGGGATAGGCCTCTTAGGGTCAGGATTAGGGTTAGGGTTAGGGTTAGGGTTAGGGTTAGGGTTAGGGTTAGGGTTAGGGTTACGGTTACGGTTACGGTTAGGGTTAGGGTTAGGCTTACCTACATGCCATGCACAGCTGAGGATTTGAGTTCCGTTTAGGGTTAGGCCTCTTAGGGTTAGGGTTAGGGTTAGGGTTAGGGTTAGGGTTAGGGTTAGGTACATGCCATGCACAGCTGAGGTTTAGAGTTCCGTTTAGGGTTAGGTCTTTTAGGGTTAGGGTTAGGGTTAGGGTTAGGGTTAGGGTTAGGGTTAGGGTTAGGGTTAGGGTTAGGTACATGCCATGCACAGCTGAGGTTTAGAGTTCCGTTTAGTGTTAGGTCTCTTAGGGTCAGGATTAGGGTTAGGGTTAGGGTTAGGGTTAGGGTTAGGGTTAGGGTTAGGGTTAGGGTTAGGGTTAGGGTTAGGTACATGCCATGCACAGCTGAGGTTTAGAGTTCCGTTTAGGGTTAGGTCTCTTAGGGTTAGGGTTAGGGTTAGGGTAAGATTTAGGGTTAGGGTTAGGGTTAGGGTTAGGTACATGCCATGCACAGCTGAGGTTTAGAGTTCCGTTTAGGGTTAGGTCTCTTAGGGTTAGGGTTAGGGTTAGGATTAGGGTTAGGGTTAGGGTTAGGGTTAGGGTTAGGGTTAGGGTTAGGGTTAGGGTTAGGGTTACGTACATGCCATGCACAGCTGAGGTTTAGAGCTCCGTTTAGGGTTAGGCCTCTTAGGGTTAGGGTTAGGGTTAGGGTTAGGGTTAGGGTTAGGGTTAGGGTTAGGGTTAGGGTTAGGGTTAGGGTTAGGGTTAGGGTTAGGGTTAGGGTTAGGGTTAGGGTTAGGGTTAGGGTTAGAGTTAGGTACATGCCATGCACAGCTGAGGTTTAGAGTTCCGTTTAGTGTTAGGTCTCTTAGGGTTACGGTTAGGGTTAGGGTTAGGGTTAGGGTTATGGTTACCTAGATGCCATGCACAGCTGAGGTTTAGAGTTCCGTTTAGGGTTAGGCCTCTTAGGGTTACGGTTAGGGTTACGATTAGGGTTAGGGTTAGGGTTACCTAGATGCCATGCACAGCTGAGGTTTAGAGTTCCGTTTAGGGTTAGGCCTCTTAGGGTTAGGGTTAGGGTTAGGGTTAGGGTTAGGGTTAGGGTTAGGGTTAGGTACATGCCATGCACAGCTGAGGTTAGGGTTAGGGTTAGGGTTAGGGTTAGGGTTAGGGTTAGGGTTAGGGTTAGGGTTACTTACATGCCATGCACAGCTGAGGTTTAGAGTTGCGATTAGGGTTAGGCCTCTTAGGGTCAGGATTAAAGTTAGGTTTAGGGTTAGGGTTAGGGTTAGAGTTAGGGTTAAGGTTAGGGTTAGGTACATGCCATGCACAGCTGAGGTTTAGAGTTCCGTTTAGGGATAGGCCTCTTAGGGTCAGGATTAGGGTTAGGGTTAGGGTTAGGGTTAGGGTTAGGGTTAGGGTTAGGGTTAGGGTTACGGTTACGGTTACGGTTAGGGTTAGGGTTAGGCTTACCTACATGCCATGCACAGCTGAGGATTTGAGTTCCGTTTAGGGTTAGGCCTCTTAGGGTTAGGGTTAGGGTTAGGGTTAGGGTTAGGGTTAGGGTTAGGTACATGCCATGCACAGCTGAGGTTTAGAGTTCCGTTTAGGGTTAGGTCTTTTAGGGTTAGGGTTAGGGTTAGGGTTAGGGTTAGGGTTAGGGTTAGGGTTAGGGTTAGGGTTAGGTACATGCCATGCACAGCTGAGGTTTAGAGTTCCGTTTAGTGTTAGGTCTCTTAGGGTCAGGATTAGGGTTAGGGTTAGGGTTAGGGTTAGGGTTAGGGTTAGGGTTAGGGTTAGGGTTAGGGTTAGGGTTAGGTACATGCCATGCACAGCTGAGGTTTAGAGTTCCGTTTAGGGTTAGGTCTCTTAGGGTTAGGGTTAGGGTTAGGGTAAGATTTAGGGTTAGGGTTAGGGTTAGGGTTAGGTACATGCCATGCACAGCTGAGGTTTAGAGTTCCGTTTAGGGTTAGGTCTCTTAGGGTTAGGGTTAGGGTTAGGGTAAGATTTAGGGTTAGGGTTAGGGTTAGGGTTATGTACATGCCATGCACTGCTGAGGTTTAGAGTTCCATTTAGGGTTAGGCCTCTTAGGGTTAGGGTTAGGTTTAAGATTAGGGTTAGGGTTAGGGTTAAGGTTAGGGTTAGGGTTAGGGTTAGGGTTAGGGTTAGGTACATGCCATGCACAGCTGAGGTTTTGAGTTCCGTTTAGGGATAGGCCTCTTAGGGTCAGGATTAGGGTTAGGGTTAGTGTTCGGGTTAGCGTGAGGGTTAGGGATAGGGTTAGGGTTAGGTACATGCCATGCTCAGCTGAGGTTTAGAGTTCCGTCAAGGGTTAGTCCTCTTAGGGTCAGGATTAGGGTTAGGTTTAGGATTAGGGTTAGGGTTAGGGTTAGGGTTAGGGTTACGTACATGCCATGCACAGCTGAGGTTTAGAGTTCCGTCCAGGGTTAGGCCTCTTAGGCTTAGGGTTAAGTTTAGGGTTAGGGTTAGGGTTAGGGTTAGGGTTAGGGTTAGGGTTAGGGTTAGGGTTAGGGTTAGGGTTAGGGTTAGGGTTATGTACATGCCATGCACAGCTGAGGTTGAGTTCCGTTTAGGGTTAGGTCTTTTAGAGTTAGTGTTAGGGTTAGGGTTAGGGTTAGGGTTATGTACATGCCATGCACAGCTGAGGTTTAGAGTTCCGACAAGGGTTAGGACCCTTAGGGTTAGGGTTAAGGTTAGGGTTAGGGTTAGGGTTAGGGTTAGGGTTAGGGTTAGGGTTAGGTACATGCCATGCACAGCTGAGGTTTAGAGTTCCGTTTAGTGTTAGGTCTTTTAGAGTTACTGTTAGGGTTAGGGTTAGGGTTAGGGTTACGTACATGCCATGCACAGATGAGGTTTAGAGTTCCGTTTTGGGTTAGGCCTCTTAGGGTCAGGATTAGGGTTAGGGTTTGGGTTAGGGTTAGGGTTAGGGTTAGGTACATGCCATGCACAGCTGAGGTTTTGAGTTCCGTCAAGGGATAGACCCCATAGGGTCAGGATTAGAGTTAGGGTTAGGGTTAGGGTTAGGGTTAGGGTTAGGGTTAGGGTTAGGGTTAGGCTTAGGCTTAGGCTTAGGCTTAGGCTTAGGGTTAGGGTTATGTGCATGCCATGCACATCTGAGGTTTAGAGTTCCGTTTTGGGTTAGGTCACTTTAGGGTGAGGGTTAGGGTTAAGGTTAGGGTTAGGGTTAGGGTTAGCGTTAGGGTTAGGGTTAAGTGCATGCCATGCCCAGCTGAGGTTTAGAGTTCCGTTTTGGGTTAGGCCTCTTAGGGTCAGGGTTAGGGTTAGGGTTAGGGTTAGGGTTAGGGTTAGGGTTAGGGTTAGGGTTACCTACATGCCATGCACAGCTGAGGTTTAGAGATGCATTTAGGGTTAGGCCTCTTAGGGTTAGGGTTAAGGTTAGGGTTAGGGTTAGGGTAAGGGTTAGGGTTAGGGTTAGGGTTAGGGTTACGTACATGCCATGCACAGCTGAGGTTTAGAGTTGCATTTAGGGTTAGGCCTCTTAGGGTCAGGATTAGGGTTAGGGTTAGGGTTAGGGTTAGGGTTAGGGTTAGGGTTAGGTACATGCCATGCACAGCTGAGGTTTTGAGTTCCGTCAAGGGTTAGGCCTCTTAGGGTCAGGATTAGGGTTAGGTTTAGGATTAGGGTTAGGGTTAGGGTTAGGGTTAGGGTTACGTACATGCCATGCACAGCTGAGGTTTAGAGTTCCGTCTAGGGTTAGGCCTCTTAGGCTTAGGGTTAAGTTTAGGGTTAGGGTTAGGGTTAGGGTTAGGGTTAGGGTTAAGTGCATGCCATGCACTAGCTAGAGGTTTCGAGTTCCGTTTTGGATTCGGCCTCTTAGGGTCAGGGTTAGGGTTAGGGTTAGGGTTAGGGTTAGGGTTAGGGTTAGGGTTATGTACATGCCATGCACAGCTGACGTTGAGTTCCGTTTAGGGTTAGGCCTCTTAGGGTAAGGATTAGGGTTAGGGTTAGGGTTAGGGTTAGGGTTAGGGTTAGGGTTAGGGTTAGGTACATGCCATGCACAGCTGAGGTTTAGAGTTCCGTTTAAGGTTAGGTCTCTTAGAGTTAGTGTTAGGGTTAGGGTTAGGGTTAGGGTTATGTACATGCCATGCACATCTGAGGTTTAGAGTTCCGTTTTGGGTTAGGCCTCTTAGGGTTAGGGTTAAGGTTAGGGTTAGGGTTAGGGTTAGGGTTATGTGCATGCCATGCACAGCTGAGGTTTAGAGTTCCGTTTTGGGTTAGGTCACATAGGGTTAAGGTTAGGGTTAAGGTTAGGGTTAGGGTTAGGGTTAGGGTTAGGGTTAAGTGCATGCCATGCACAGCTGAGGTTTAGAGTTCCGTTTTGGGTTAGGTCACTTAGGGTTAGGGTTAGGGTTAAGGTTAGGATTAGGGTTAGGGTTAGGGTTAGGGTTAGTGTTAACTGCATGCCATGGACAGCTGACGGTTTAGAGTTCCGTTTTGGGTTAGGCCTCTTAGGGTCAGGGTTAGGGTTAGGGTTAGGGCTAGGGTTAGGGTTAGGGTTGGGGTTAGGGTTAGGGTTAGGGTTAGGGTTAGGGTTAAGTGCATGCCATGCACAGCTGAGGTTTAGAGTTCCGTTTTGGGTTAGGCCTCTTAGGGTCAGGGTTAGGGTTAGGGTTAGGGTTAGGGTTAGGGTTAGGGTTAGGGTTAGTGTTAGGGTTACCTACATGCCATGCACAGCTGAGGTTTAGAGTTGCGTTTAGGGTTAGGCCTCTTTAGGGTTAGGGTTAAGGTTAGGGTTAGGGTTAGGCTTAGGGTTCGGGTTAGGTTTAGGGTTAGGGTTAGGGTTAGGGTTACGGTTAAGCGCATGCCATGCACAGCTGAGGTTTAGAGTTCCATTTTGGGTTAGGCCTCTTAGGGTTAGGGTTAGGGTTAGGGTTAGGGTTAGGGTTAGGGTTAGGGTTAGGGTTAGGGTTATGTACATGCCATGCACAGCTGAGGTTTAGAGTTCCG
>NW_026599599.1:1855000-1857500 GCF_023634155.1 Falco peregrinus | reverse complement strand
GGTTAGGGTTAGGGTTAGGCTTAGGCTTAGGCTTAGGCTTAGGCTTAGGCTTAGGCTTAGGGTTAGGGTTATGTGCATGCCATGCACATCTGAGGTTTAGAGTTCCGTTTTGGGTTAGGTCACTTTAGGGTGAGGGTTAGGGTTAAGGTTAGGGTTAGGGTTAGGGTTAGCGTTACGGTTAGGGTTAAGTGCATGCCATGCACAGCTGAGGTTTAGAGTTCCGTTTTGGGTTAGGCGTCTTAGGGTCAGGGTTAGGGTTATGGTTAGGGTTAGGGTTAGGGTTAGGGTTAGGGTTAGGGTTACCTACATGCCATGCACAGCTGAGGTTTAGAGATGCATTTAGGGTTAGGCCTCTTAGGGTTAGGGTTAAGGTTAGGGTTAGGGTTAGGGTTCGGGTTAGGGTTAGGGTTAGGGTTAGGGTTAGGGTTACGTACATGCCATGCACAGCTGAGGTTTAGAGTTGCATTTAGGGTTAGGCCTCTTAGGGTCAGGATTAGGGTTAGGGTTAGGGTTAGGGTTAGGGTTAGGGTTAGGGTTAGGGTTAGGGTTAGGTACATGCCATGCACAGCTGAGGTTTAGAGTTGCATTTAGGGTTAGGCCTCTTAGTGTTAGGGTTAAGGTTAGGGTTATGTACATGCCATGCACAGCTGAGGTTTAGAGTTCCGTCAAGGGATAGACCCCATAGGGTCAGGATTAGAGTTAGGGTTAGGGTTAGGGTTAGGGTTAAGTGCATGCCATGCACAGCTGAGGTTTAGAGTTCCGTTTTGGGTTAGGCCTCTTAGGGTCAGGGTTAGTGTTAGGATTAGGGTTAGGGTTAGGGTTAGGGTTAGGGTTAGGGTTAGGGTTATGTACATGCCATGCACAGCTGAGGTTTAGAGTTCCGTTTTGGGTTAGGCCCCTTAGGGTCAGGATTAGAGTTAGGGTTAGGGTTAGGGTTAGGGTTAGGGTTAGGGTTAGGGTTAGGGTTAGGTACATGCCATGCACAGCTGAGGTTTAGAGTTCCGTTTTGGGTTAGGTCTCTTAGGGTCAGGGTTACGGTTAGGGTTAGGGTTAGGGTTAGGGTTAGGGTTAGGGTTAGGGTTAGGGTTAGGTACATGCCATGCACAGCTGACGTTTAGAGTTCCGTTTTGGGTTCGGCCTCTTAGGGTCAGGGTTAGGGTTAGGGTTAGGGTTAGGGTTAGGGTTAGGTACATGCCATGCACAGCTGAGGTTTAGAGTTCCTTTTAGGGTTAGGTCTTTTAGAGTTACTGTTAGGGTTAGGGTTAGGGTTAGGGTTATGTACATGCCATGCACAGCTGAGGTTTAGAGTTCCGTTTTGGGTTAGGCCTCTTAGGGTCAGGGTTAGGGTTAGGGTTAGGGTTAGGGTTAGGGTTAGGGTTAGGCTTAGGCTTAGGCTTAGGCTTAGGCTTAGGCTTAGGCTTAGGCTTAGGGTTAGGGTTATGTGCATGCCATGCACATCTGAGGTTTAGAGTTCCGTTTTGGGTTAGGTCACTTTAGGGTGAGGGTTAGGGTTAAGGTTAGGGTTAGGGTTAGGGTTAGCGTTAGGGTTAGGGTTAAGTGCATGCCATGCACAGCTGAGGTTTAGAGTTCCGTTTTGGGTTAGGCGTCTTAGGGTCAGGGTTAGGGTTATGGTTAGGGTTAGGGTTAGGGTTAGGGTTAGGGTTAGGGTTAGGGTTAGGGTTACCTACATGCCATGCACAGCTGAGGTTTAGAGATGCATTTAGGGTTAGGCCTCTTAGGGTTAGGGTTAAGGTTAGGGTTAGGGTTAGGGTTCGGGTTAGGGTTAGGGTTAGGGTTAGGGTTAGGGTTACGTACATGCCATGCACAGCTGAGGTTTAGAGTTGCATTTAGGGTTAGGCCTCTTAGGGTCAGGATTAGGGTTAGGGTTAGGGTTAGGGTTAGGGTTAGGGTTAGGGTTAGGGTTAGGGTTAGGTACATGCCATGCACAGCTGAGGTTTAGAGTTGCATTTAGGGTTAGGCCTCTTAGTGTTAGGGTTAAGGTTAGGGTTATGTACATGCCATGCACAGCTGAGGTTTAGAGTTCCGTCAAGGGATAGACCCCATAGGGTCAGGATTAGAGTTAGGGTTAGGGTTAGGGTTAGGGTTAAGTGCATGCCATGCACAGCTGAGGTTTAGAGTTCCGTTTTGGGTTAGGCCTCTTAGGGTCAGGGTTAGTGTTAGGATTAGGGTTAGGGTTAGGGTTAGGGTTAGGGTTAGGGTTAGGGTTATGTACATGCCATGCACAGCTGAGGTTTAGAGTTCCGTTTTGGGTTAGGCCCCTTAGGGTCAGGATTAGAGTTAGGGTTAGGGTTAGGGTTAGGGTTAGGGTTAGGGTTAGGGTTAGGGTTAGGTACATGCCATGCACAGCTGAGGTTTAGAGTTCCGTTTTGGGTTAGGTCTCTTAGGGTCAGGGTTACGGTTAGGGTTAGGGTTAGGGTTAGGGTTAGGGTTAGCGTTAGGGTTAGGGTTAGGGTTAGGGTTAGGGTTAGGGTTAGGGTTA
>NW_026599599.1:1845000-1850000 GCF_023634155.1 Falco peregrinus | reverse complement strand
TCCTACATGCCATGCACAGCTGCGGTTTAGAGTTGCGTTTAGGGTTAGGCCTCTTAGGGTTAGGGTTAAGGTTAGGGTTAGGGTTAGGGTTAGGGTTAGCGTTAGGGTTAGGGTTAGGGTTACGTACATGCCATGCACAGCTGAGGTTTAGAGTTGCGTTTAGGGTTAGGTCTCTTAGGGTTAGGGTTAAGGTTAGGGTTAGGGTTAGGGTTAGGGTTAGGGTTAGGGTTAGGGTTAGGGTTAGGGTTACGTACATGCCATGCACAGCTGAGGTTTAGAGTTGCGTTTAGGGTTAGGCCTCTTAGGGTCAGGATTAGGGTTAGGGTTAGGGTTCGGGTTAGGGTTAGGGTTAGGGTTAGGGTTAGGGTTAGGGTTAGGTACATGCCATGCACAGCTGAGGTTTAGAGTTGCGTTTAGGGTTAGGCCTCTTAGGGTTAGGGTTAAGGTTAGGGTTAGGGTTCGGGTTAGGGTTAGGGTTAGGGTTAAGTGCATGCCATGCACAGCTGAGGTTTAGAGTTCCGTTTTGGGTTAGGTCACATAGGGTTAGCGTTAGGGTTAGGGTTAGGGTTAGGGTTAGGGTTAGGGTTACGGTTACGGTTACGGTTACGGTTACGGTTACGGTTAAGTGCATGCCATGCACAGCTGAGGTTTAGAGTTGCGTTTAGGGTTAGGCCTCTTAGGGTTAGGGTTAGGGTTAAGGTTAGGAATAGGGTTAGGGTTAGGGTTAGAGTTAGGGTTAGGGTTAGGGTTAACTGCATGCCATGCACAGCTGAGGTTTAGAGTTCCGTTTTGGGTTAGGCCTCTTAGGGTCAGGGTTAGGGTTAGGGTTAGGGTTAGGGTTACGGTTACGGTTACGGTTACGGTTAAGTGCATGCCATGCACAGCTGAGGTTTAGAGTTACGTTTAGGGTTAGGCCTCTTAGGGTTAGGGTTAGGGTTAAGGTTAGGATTAGGGTTAGGGTTAGGGTTAGGGTTAGGGTTAGGGTTAGGGTTACGTACATGCCATGCACAGCTGAGGTTTAGAGTTGCATTTAGGGTTAGGCATCTTAGGGTTAGCGTTAGGGTTAGGGTTATGTACATGCCATGCACAGCTGAGGTTTAGAGTTCCGTCAAGGGTTAGGACCCTTAGGGTCAGGATTAGGGTTAGGGTTAGGGTTAGGGTTAGGGTTAGGGTAAGGGTTAGGGTTAGGGTTACGTACATGCCATGCACAGCTGAGGTTTAGAGTTGCGTTTAGGGTTAGGCCTCTTAGGGTTACGGTTAAGGTTAGGTTTAGGGTTAGGGTTAGGGTTAGGGTTAGGGTTAGGGTTAGGGTTAGGGTTAGGGTTAAGTGCATGCCATGAACAGCTGAGGTTTAGAGTTCCGTTTTGGGTTAGGTCTCTTAGGGTTAGGGTTAGGGTTAAGGTTAGGGTTAGGGTTAGGGTTAGGGTTAGGGTTAGCGTTAGGGTTAAGGTTAGGGTTAGGGTTAGGGTTAGGGTTTCCTACATGCCATGCACAGCTGCGGTTTAGAGTTGCGTTTAGGGTTAGGCCTCTTAGGGTTAGGGTTAAGGTTAGGGTTAGGGTTAGGGTTAGGGTTAGCGTTAGGGTTAGGGTTAGGGTTACGTACATGCCATGCACAGCTGAGGTTTAGAGTTGCGTTTAGGGTTAGGTCTCTTAGGGTTAGGGTTAAGGTTAGGGTTAGGGTTAGGGTTAGGGTTAGGGTTAGGGTTAGGGTTAGGGTTACGTACATGCCATGCACAGCTGAGGTTTAGAGTTGCGTTTAGGGTTAGGCCTCTTAGGGTCAGGATTAGGGTTAGGGTTAGGGTTCGGGTTAGGGTTAGGGTTAGGGTTAGGGTTAGGGTTAGGGTTAGGTACATGCCATGCACAGCTGAGGTTTAGAGTTGCGTTTAGGGTTAGGCCTCTTAGGGTTAGGGTTAAGGTTAGGGTTAGGGTTCGGGTTAGGGTTAGGGTTAGGGTTAAGTGCATGCCATGCACAGCTGAGGTTTAGAGTTCCGTCAAGGGTTAGGTCACATAGGGTTAGCGTTAGGGTTAGGGTTAGGGTTAGGGTTAGGGTTAGGGTTAGGGTTACGGTTACGGTTACGGTTACGGTTACGGTTAAGTGCATGCCATGCACAGCTGAGGTTTAGAGTTGCGTTTAGGGTTAGGCCTCTTAGGGTTAGGGTTAGGGTTAAGGTTAGGAATAGGGTTAGGGTTAGGGTTAGAGTTAGGGTTAGGGTTAGGGTTAACTGCATGCCATGCACAGCTGAGGTTTAGAGTTCCGTTTTGGGTTAGGCCTCTTAGGGTCAGGGTTAGGGTTAGGGTTAGGGTTAGGGTTACGGTTACGGTTACGGTTACGGTTAAGTGCATGCCATGCACAGCTGAGGTTTAGAGTTACGTTTAGGGTTAGGCCTCTTAGGGTTAGGGTTAGGGTTAAGGTTAGGATTAGGGTTAGGGTTAGGGTTAGGGTTAGGGTTAGGGTTAGGGTTACGTACATGCCATGCACAGCTGAGGTTTAGAGTTGCATTTAGGGTTAGGCATCTTAGGGTTAGCGTTAGGGTTAGGGTTATGTACATGCCATGCACAGCTGAGGTTTAGAGTTCCGTCAAGGGTTAGGACCCTTAGGGTCAGGATTAGGGTTAGGGTTAGGGTTAGGGTTAGGGTTAGGGTAAGGGTTAGGGTTAGGGTTACGTACATGCCATGCACAGCTGAGGTTTAGAGTTGCGTTTAGGGTTAGGCCTCTTAGGGTTACGGTTAAGGTTAGGTTTAGGGTTAGGGTTAGGGTTAGGGTTAGGGTTAGGGTTAGGGTTAGGGTTAGGGTTAAGTGCATGCCATGAACAGCTGAGGTTTAGAGTTCCGTTTTGGGTTAGGTCTCTTAGGGTTAGGGTTAGGGTTAAGGTTAGGGTTAGGGTTAGGGTTAGGGTTAGGGTTAGGGTTAGTGTTAACTGCATGCCATGCACAGCTGAGGTTTAGAGTTCCGTTTTGGGTTAGGCATCTTAGGGTCAGGGTTAGGGTTAGGGTTAGGGTTAGGCTTAGGTTTAGGGTATAGGGTTAGGTACATGCCATGCACAGCTGAGGTTTAGAGTTGCGTTTTGGGTTAGGCCTCTTAGGGTCAGGATAAGGGTTAGGGTTAGGGTTCGGGTTAGCGTTAGGGTTAGGGTTAGGGTTAGGATTAGGGTTAGGGTAAGGGTTAGGGTTAGGTACATGCCATGCACAGCTGAGGTTATAGAGTTCCGTCAAGGGTTAGGCCTCTTAGGGTCAGGATTAGGGTTAGGTTTAGGGTTAGGGTTAGGGTTAGGGTTAGGGTTAGGGTTAGGGTTAGGGTTAGGGTTAGGGTTAGGGTTAGGGTTAGGGTTAGGTACATGCCATGCACAGCTGACGTTTAGAGTTCCGTTTTGGGTTAGGCCTCTTAGGGTTAGGGTGAAGTTTAGGGTTATGGTTAGGGTTAGGGTTAGGGTTAGGGTTAGGGTTAGGGTTAGGTACATGCCATGCACAGCTGAGGTTTAGAGTTCCGTTTAGGGTTAGGTCTCTTAGAGTTAGTGTTAGGGTTAGGGTTAGGGTTAGGGTTAGGTACATGCCAAGCACAGCTGAGGTTTAGAGTTCCGTTTTGGGTTAGGCCTCTTAGGGTCAGGGTTAGGGTTGGGGTTAGGGTTAGGGTTAGGGTTAGGGTTAGCGTTAGGGTTAAGGTTAGGGTTAGGATTAGGGTTAGGGTAAGGGTTAGGGTTAGGTACATGCCATGCACAGCTGAGGTTATAGAGTTCCGTCAAGGGTTAGGCCTCTTAGGGTCAGGATTAGGGTTAGGTTTAGGGTTATGGTTAGGGTTAGGGTTAGGGTTAGGGTTACGTACATGCCAAGCACAGCTGAGGTTTAGAGTTGCGTTTAGAGTTAGGCCTCTTAGGGTTAGGGTTAGGGTTAGGGTTAGGGTTAGGGTTAGGGTTAGGGTTAGGGTTAGGGTTGAGTGCATGCCATGCACAGCTGAGGATTAGAGTTCCGTTTTGGGTTCGGCCTCTTAGGGTCAGGGTTAGGGTTAGGGTTAGGGCTAGGGTTACGTACATGCCATGTACAACTGAGGTTTAGAGTTCCGTTTTGGGTTAGGTCACTTAGGGTTAGGGTTAGGGTTAAGGTTAGGGTTAGGGTTAGGGTTAGGGTTAAGGTTAGGGTTAGGGTTAGTGTTAACTGCATGCCATGCACAGCTGAGGTTTAGAGTTCCGTTTTGGGTCAGGCCTCTTAGGGTCAGGGTTAGGGTTAGGGTTAGGGTTAGGCTTAGGTTTAGGGTTAGGGTTAGGTACATGCCATGCACAGCTGAGGTTTAGAGTTGCGTTTAGGGTTAGGCCTCTTAGGGTCAGGATTAGGGTTAGGGTTAGGGTTCGGTTAGGGTTACGGTTAGGGTTAGGGTTAGGGTTAGGGTTAGGGTTAGGGTTAGGGTTAGGGTTAGGGTTAGGGTTAGGGTAAGGGTTAGGGTTATGTACCTGCCATGCACAGCTGAGGTTTAGAGTTCCGTTTAGGTTTAGGTCTCTTAGGGTTAGGGTTAGGGTTAGGGTTAGGGTTAGGGTTAGGGTTAGGGTTAGGGTTAGGGTTAGGGTTAGGGTTGAGTGCATGCCATGCACAGCTGAGGATTAGAGTTCCGTTTTGGGTTCGGCCTCTTAGGGTCAGGGTTAGGGTTAGGGTTAGGGCTAGGGTTACGTACATGCCATGTACAACTGAGGTTTAGAGTTCCGTTTTGGGTTAGGTCACTTAGGGTTAGGGTTAGGGTTAAGGTTAGGGTTAGGGTTAGGGTTAGGGTTAGGGTTAGGGTTAGGGTTAGTGTTAACTGCATGCCATGCACAGCTGAGGTTTAGAGTTCCGTTTTGGGTCAGGCCTCTTAGGGTCAGGGTTAGGGTTAGGGTTAGGGTTAGGCTTAGGTTTAGGGTTAGGGTTAGGTACATGCCATGCACAGCTGAGGTTTAGAGTTGCGTTTAGGGTTAGGCCTCTTAGGGTCAGGATTAGGGTTAGGGTTAGGGTTCGGTTAGGGTTACGGTTAGGGTTAG